>NC_057404.1:7151605-7297508 GCF_019320065.1 Cervus canadensis | reverse complement strand
ATTAATTTTTTGCTGTGCTAGGCCTTCACAGCTGCACGCAGGCTTTCTCTCGTTGCAGTGAGCAGACACTAGTTTTGGCGTGTGGGCCTCTTGTTGCCTGGCTGCTCCTGTTGCAGAGCGTGAGCTCTAGGGCAGCGGGCTTCAGGAGTTGCAGCGTAGGGGCTCAGGAGTTGTGGCACACGGCTTATTTGATCCATGGCGTGTGGGGTCTTAGTTCCTGGACCAAGAATCAAATCTGTGTTCCCTGCGTTGGCAGGTAGATTCTTAACCACTGGACCACCAAGCAAGAACCATAGAATGTTTTGCCTATGTTCTCTTGTAGTTTTATGGTGTCATATCTTATATCTAAGTCTTTGAGCCAGTTTGAACCTATTTTTGTGTATAATGTGAGGGGTGTATTCTAACTTCATTGATTTCCATGCAGCTGTCCAACCTTCCCAGCACCACCTGCTGAAGAGACTGTCTTTTCCCCGCTGTATATTCTTGCTTCCTTTGTGGAAGATTAACCCATTGTGTGCGGGTTTATTTCCGGGCTCTCTCTTCTGTTGTTCTATATGTCTGTTTTTGTAGAATACCATGTTGTTTTGATTAACATAGATTTGTAGTATTGTCTAAAGTCTAGGAAGTTTATGCCTCCTGATTTGTTGTTTTTCTTCAGGATTGCTTTGGCAATTATGGGATTTTTATGTTTCCATATAAATTTTAGGATTGCTTTTTTCAGTTCTGTGAAAAATGTCATGGGTAATTTGATAGGAAACTCACATTAGATTGCTTTCAGTGGTATGGCCATTTTAACAAGGTTAAATCCAAGTCCAAGAGCATGGGATATCTTTCCATATCTTTGAATCATCTTCAGTTTCCTTTACTAATGTTTGTAGTTCTCAGCATGTAGGTCTTTTAGCTACTTGGTGAGGTTTATTCCTTTTATTTTTTGTATGTGATTTTAAAAGGGATTATTTGTTCACATCCCCTTTCTGATATTTCATTGCTTGTGTAAAGAAATGTAACCCCAATTTTTGTATGTTAATCTTATATCCTGTTACCTTGCTGAATTTGTTCATCAATTCTAGTTTTTGTGTGGAGTCTTTAGAGTTTTCTATATATACTATGTCATCTGTATCAAATGACAATTTTACCTCTTCCTTACCAATCTGAATACTTATTTCTTTTTCTTGCCTGATTGCTTTGTGGCTTTCTTCTTTTTTCCACTTAATTTTTATGGAATGCTTGTAATTTCCTTCATTCTTCCATAGGAACTATAAAATTTAGGTGGCTCTGATCTTCAAAACATGACACCAGAATTATCAGTAAGAGAGAAAATACATGTTAGTGAAGATCAGGCCTTTGGATACACTTCATTGCCATTTATGTTACCATTGTGATGACAAAGTGGAATTAGCAGGAGGCTGGAATTGATGTAATAGACTTCCGGAAAGAGGCAGGCCCTGCTGCACATAATTCTAAGCTTCCCTTGGCAGGCCAAGCTTCCAAATGGTCAGTTGGAAGCTTAGGCCAATTCTATGTACAGCAATTAAAAGAACCTCCTTGTAAAATGTTCACAAGTAAGGTAGTTTTAAGGGTATCAGCCTTCTACCTTTCAGCTCTTAACCTGAGGTGGGTGGTGAAGGGCCAGGTTACTTGTCTCCGCAGCTGACCTTTCTCTTAAGTACATGGCTCCACTGCAGGCAGGTAAAGCCAGATGGTGAAACTGCGACTTTTCTGGGAGGGAAGGGTTTCAGGAGATTTTTGGGGTTTGGGGTAGGTGGCATTGGGGTGATCTCTCTCAAAAACTGAGTCTTTGAAGCGTTGCTGCCTGGGTCCCCATTAAAATTTGCTTGTTGGAGCTCACTAAATCCCTAGTTTGTCCAAAGAAGCCACAGTATTTGTGCTTTAGATGGGGGTGCATTCAGGATGGTGGGCAACCAAGGCTTGGGGGCTGGGACCAGGTGCTCCAGGCTTCCCAGGTGGCGCTGGTGGTGAAGAATCCGCCTGCCAATGCAGGAGATGCAAGAGATGTGGATTTGATCCCGGGTTGGGAAGATGCCCGGGAGTCGGAAATGGCAACCCACTCCAGTGTTCTTGCCTGGAGAATCCCGTGGACAGAGGAGCCTGGTTGGTTATAGTCTGACAGTCAGATACAGCTGAGTGACTAAACGTGCACACCAGGCGCGCGAGTCTGAGCGCGTTCGCTCAAGGCAAGCGCGCCGCTGGTGTCCATGCTGTTGAACAGACATCTCGTCTGCCCCTAGTCCACTTGCACGGTTACTTCCTGCCAGGCCGCCCTGAATCTGGAGAGCCGACTCCTGCATCAGGTTCAGCTCAATCTCTTTTAGGGACCTACGTGCTCAAACAGTTCTCAGAATAGCACTTCTCTAGAGAAGGTGAGGATTTCCTGCTTCTCCTCCATCCATGAGGTCTCACATCCAGGCATGTGTCGCCTGGACAGCCACATATGCCCGTGTTGTGCTGTTAGCTCTATATTGCTAGTCCTCCTAAGGCATGATCTTGGTGTTTCTAATGCCAGCCCCCACCACCGAGCCGTCCGCACAGAATGGTTACCTCCAACCCTTACTTTTTTTTTTTTTTGTGGCTTCCACAGATCTGAACTTTGCACTAAGGTGCTCCTGTGTATAACTGACCTCCAGGTGATTGCTTTTCAAGCTTCTGGAAGAATGAATAGTGTTGTTTCTTAGACGGATGCAAGGTCTTTGCTAGAGAAAGGAGTAACTAGAGAATGAAGGGGAGGAAAGTGCCCTAAGTTGGAATCAGCATTGATTATAGTGTTATTTGAGAAATACCTCCAAAATTCAAGTCCTGATCACCTGCTTGCCTGACTCATGTTCCTGTTGGACTCTGAAATGAGCACAAGTGGAGGATATTATTACTCTTAAATGGAAATGAAAGACTGGAGCTCTGGTTTACAGACTTGAGTGTCTGATTATACTCATTTCCACTGTTGCTGGCTTGTAGCAAACTTTTAGCTTCTTGTAGGCAAAGCTATCATTATTATTTAGGCAGGCTGCAAAGATTCTTGTCAGACTGCTGGAGACTTGGTTACTAGTGGTTTCTACTGAGTTATTTAGGTGAATGAAAAGTATCCAAGTGTGGAATAACCACCCCAGTGAGGGTAAAGTACAGAAACCAGTCATGATAGCTTCTCTTACTTCTCATTTTGTTCACCTCTCATTCCAGATACATGCATGTAATCTGCCTGTTCTCTATGAACTACTTTTTGAAGTAAATGTGCATGTTCAGAATTTGCAATAAAAAGGCATATCAACGGGTTAGTTTAAATGGAAGGCCACTTTGAAGTTCTTAAAAGACAATTTCTAAAGTTTCCCAGATACCCATAAGAATTCATCCTGTTATTATATTCTCCCTCAGTCACTGTAAGCCATGTAGTCAGAAGTTTGAAGGTGGCCTTTGATTCCTTATGGGGATGTGCAAAGTCCAGAATCTAAACAGAAAATATGCAAAGACATTTTATCAGCTTGTGACATACCAAGAGGGTACATGAATATTCAGGGTTCCACACTACTATATAATGCTGCATTTCTTGGTTTTATTTGAAACAATGCATATTTTTTAGCATTTTATGGTAGGATTTTACACTTGTCATTTACACAAATTACAAGGTTCTCTTCAAGTCTTTAAAAAATTTTTTTAAAAATTCAGCCCATGTGCAGCACAAGAATATGCAAAACTACTTTACATTATACACACGTTTTATCAAAGGAGATACAAAATTCTGGCTTGTAGTTTTAGACAAATACAAGAAGCTTCAAACTAGACACAAAGGGTTAACATTAATTCTCAAATATAAGTCTGCACTTTGTGTTGTATTTCTCTGAGATGTGAATACCAAATTCCTAAGAGATTTTACTTTCTCCTTTTTCAAAGGAAAAATGACAATTTCCCTTAAACAAGTCCCTCCCCATCAGCTCCGCCTACCATCCTACTCTCCCAGCCCTTAGTGCCAGACACTTGCTTCATATTAAAAAAGGATTTTCCATTTACATTTTGTATGTGGACCAGATCCTTTTAGCTAACTCCTCTCTTGCAAAAATCTAAGCAGCCGTAACTGATGGGAATGGCTGCTACACTATGTTAAATATGACCTCACGCTAGGTTATCTAGTCAGCTATGATGCTGAATGATTAGTAAAAGGAGATGAGACAGAGGCGGCCTCTACCAGTGTGCTTTTTATTGGTGGCAAATTGGTGGCCTTAAGAATCAAGCTGTCTGATGCTAAGAGAACTTCAAAATCTAAACAGAATGTGCCCACTGATGGCTTGAGGAACTTCTCTGATGCTTATGCATAGATAATCTTTTTCAGCATGTTGGAGGCAGTATTTTATCTGTCTAAAGGGTTATAAAGAGGCAATAAGGAAGAGTAGAACTTTTTCTGCCCTTTTAAAAGGTAATATCTGGTATCCATTGTTCCTTAGCCATCATCTAATATCTAAATGTGTGTATATGCATATTTAAAAGACTTATCCATCTTTCAGTCAGTATACAGCCAACTCTTGATTACCTATGAGAACATTAAGTGACATTTACTACCAACAAATTTTACATTTAACATTACCATCTTTTTGGACACAGGTCATGTTCACTCTTTACGTCTCATGTAGACTATAGCCTGTCAAGACCAAGTTATCACACAGCGTTTATGTCCTCAAACCCACGCGAGGTGTGTGCAAGGACCCTGTGCAGGTTCAGACAGGGCTTCGGGGAAAGGGCTGAGGTGGAGAGTGGGGGCAGGTGAGAAAGGACCGATCTCAGTTCCTCCTGAATTAGCTCTTATGGTGTGCTCTGTTATTTTATTTTTATGATTAATTACATGATTCTATGCAAAATCCAAAACCTGAGGCATAGTCACTATTTTGTATAGATAATGGAGAGTTGACTGTAATCACGTTGTTTCTTTGTAACTTTAGCCCTTTCACATACAAACTTCACAGGAAAACATAATATGATAAAAAGATTAAAAAAGACTACCATATGACATCTAGAAGCATTTATTTTATGCAAAAAACTTAAATATGAATATGTGTACACAAAAAGTGCACACATTACCTATGCTGAACAATGCCAAGAAACAATATACTGATGCAACAGTTGTCTTCAAAAATAAACATAAAAACGGAGCCCAGACTGGCAGACAAAAGCAAAACACTTAATTCCCAATAGCACAAAGCTGAAATTGATAGCAATCCTAAGCACCTCCCACTTTCCTTACAAAGCTGCCAAAGTCCAACTATTTAAAAAGAACTGACTTTTTTTTACATCAATAATAAAAATCTGGTGACAAACATTATAAAACCAAATGCTGGATAGTTTTTACTCCTTTTAAAATTTCAAATATTCCAACATATCACAGGAGTAAAAACCACTTTAAAGTGATATGCTTTATGAAACAGACAACAATATGTACATTTATTGCAAATTATATTAAACTAAAATGGAGGGGAAATCAAAATATGAAGTGATATGAAATCAATAATAATTTTAATTATTTTCTCACTCTGATAAAAATCAGAAAGCAACATTTATAAAATTGCCACCACATCACTTTTCATAGCAGGGAACTGAAATCTGTACATCTCATTTTGCAGAAAAGTAGGCAGGCAGAAAGAATTATACATAAAAGTTTCCAAAAGGAAAAAAAAAGACATATTTAATCTGATTTCTCTTCCTCTAAAAAATTAATTCAGTAGACTTCTATTTTTTTTTCTTGTGTAACACGGGAAATTCCTGGCTCTAAAATTGATGAATTTTCATTGTCAGTGTAAGGACATCCTGTTACTTTCTTTAAAATAAAGACTGCAGCATGGAAATTAATGGTGTATTATGCCGTTAAACTCCAGATATGCAGGAACTGGAACCAAGTGTTAAGCAATTTGCTTAATTATTGACTTTTCATAAGAAAAGTCTGGGGGGAGGGTGGAAAAGAGTTGCTTTTAGCCTCTCTCTCAGAGTTTTTGCTGTACATTTCCATCAAAGGAGTTGTGGTCATGTGAAAAAAGGAAGTAATAGCTTTTTTCAGTTTTCAAGGCAGAAAGTGTGTTCTGAAGTTAACTTCATTTTCTGTTCAGGGTCATTCTGAATCCAAGTTTTTGCAGAAGCTAGAGCCTGCTTCTGTTTGGCCTTCATTTTCTCCCTTTGCAAATAAATTTTCTTTTTACCTTGGGGATAGGAGTAGAAGAAAGCAATGTTAGTAAGATAAAAACAGGAAAACAAACCATACATAGATTATTTCTTTTCTATCATTATCTAAAATCTGAAAACATTTTTTTCATTTTTCACATGAGACTTAACTTGATTTAGGAATCTTTCCATAAACTATATAAAAACAAAATACCAATTAAGAAGTTTTTATAAGCATTGCTACCCAATGGCCAATTTGCTTATTACTACAATAAGACACTAAAAGCTATTTGAAATAATTTTTAATTAATACTTCCAAAATTATATAGTAGAAAAATTATTAGACAACTATAGCAAAATGAATTTAAAAAGGAGCAAAAGTATTCTTTAGTGTACTAAAAAAGGAGGAAAATTTAGCTTAATTCTGCTATGAAGAATCCCCCATTGATTCTATTTCCCGAATAGGGAGGGAAAATTATGACCCCTGGAAGGATGAAGTAGTGGGATAGGGTCTCTTCTTCTTCTCCCTTCACCTATTCCTCTCTGGGAGGAGAAAGCAGCCATCTAAGGGGTGAGGGAGTGGTGGGTGGGGAAACTGGGCATGCTGGAGTTCTGGTCTGTGTGAGGTTATTTGTTCAATTTAGGGACAAAGTACTAGCCTATGTCATTTCACATTTGGGGGTGGGGTGGAACCCATGGCTCGCAGGATCTCAGTTCCTGGACCAGGGACTGAACCTGGGCCAGGGCAGTGGAAACGGAATCGTAATCACTAGGCCACCAGGAATCTCCCTGTCATTCCACATTTTTAATCAGCCGTTAAGACTGTGTCTCCCTGACGATTCCAAACTTGGGCAAGAAAGATAAGGGGGATGTTTACTTATATTCCCAAACCCCAATGTTATATATACCTTTTATAAAGATAACAATGCTAACAACAAAAAAAGTTAATTAATTAAGATTCTTATGGAGTATTAAATTGTTATAATAGAATTTAATAACATGATGTCAAAGAATCCTCTACAAGCTGCCTGCTGCGCCTTCAGGAAGCTTCCCTTTACTAGCTCTGAGCCCTCAGGATCTTCCTGGCTGCTCTCACAGACTTTTAAACGATCCAGGTCACTGGAAGGGTTTCCTGGACTTGATTCTATGTCCCAAAGTGAATCGCCATCACTTCTGAGCACTTGGCTTCTGAAAAATTTCATATTATTTTGATAAAAATTCACTTGTTACTGAAGAATATTTGTATTAAACTAATATATGGTTGTTTAATACATAAGGAAACATACTTAGGGGATACTTCTAAAACATAAATTTGTGATGTGAGGAAACCTTCTCACTATACAAATGGGCACAGGAAATCAGTAAATTCTTCGCTTAATAAAATAAAAATTCCAAGATTCTCGAACGCTCTAATACTAAGCATACTACACAAAACACACTAATCCAAAGCTGCCGTCGTCCTATCGATGAGCTACTTAAGTTCAGTTTCCCGTGTGTTCCCAGTTCAAGGACTGTATCTCCACAGGTGTTTATTGGTATTTTCTTTTTCATGGAAGGATTTGGCCTTAAAGGTAAATAAAACATACTCAACAATCAGCACACCTATAAAAACACATTCTCAAAAAAAAAAAAAAAAACACATTCTCAGTGCAAAACGTTTGGGATTGCTTGCCATTTGGATAGTAGTTTAAAAACAAAGGAAAAACAAGTGAACTAATGAACAACTGAAAAGATGGTGAATCCTCCATTCTCTAACTTGGGAGGCCAACATTAAGTGTCCAGCCGTACAGACACTATTTCCCAACTACAGTGTACAAATGGCTGAGTTTTATAAACCCACAGAGTAAATTCAAGGAATTTTCTCAAAAGAAGTAACAATTTCAAATGCAGCCCAAAATATAAACAGGAACATTTGTTGGAACACACACACATAGAAGCTGACGGAATACATTTATTGCAAAAATCCAAATGGATCTAAGAAATCCTACAGCTAAGTTTACAAGTCAAAATCCTAAATTAATAAATGAATTATGTTAAGTAGAAATCATACTAAAAATTATTATTTACTCAATGTTGTCAGTGAGAGGATCTAATAAGAGGAATTCCAGAGGGGTCTGCACGTGCTGCACTGTGTAAGTGGCGGCCGTGGTATTTAAATGGCTGCAGAGGCTGCCTTAAATGGGGCTGAAGCATTAATGGGGTTACAAACTATCTAGACTGAGGCTGAAATATACTAGGGCCTCAAAAATGGTTTTCATTAATTAGTTAATAATAAAGTTTAAATAATCATGAAATATGGTAGGAGTATAAACATCAAATAATAAAACTGGGCAGGTTTTCTGGAGGTGATGCATAGACTGAGTGACCTCGAGACCTGACACTCAGCTCTAAGAGCAGCGAGGTAAGTAACGCCAGGAAAGGCTCTTTTCAGGTGGTAACATAAAGACAGCTGTGACCAGAGCAGGAACGGACCATCAGTGAAGTGAGAAATTAAGTAAGTAAATGTGTGAAGAGTAATGCAAGGCAAAGAAAGACTGATGAAACAGCGTCTGGAGTTAGATACTAGGGTCACAGAGAGGCACAAGTTTGCCCGGCCTTGTTTCTCAAAGGCTTACATTCAAGCTTAAAATATGGGGGCAAATTAAATCACTTTTAGCACAGTGATCCAGACCCAGATCTGGTTCCACAATGCAAGGACCCTAGGCTACACTTCAAGTTGCCAGGGCAGTTAAGTGACCTGATCCTACCACTCTGGGTTCATCAGAAATGCAGTGCTTGGTTTGCTATCAGTGTTGGCGACCTGTTTCTTTTATTAATTACATGGTTGAAAGTGTACTGATAACCTTAACAGGCTGATTCAAGGTGTGTATATTAGCTCTGTATTCTGAATTGTTCAGTCATGTGGCTTTAACTTGTATCTGATTCTCACTGAGTCTCAGGAAAATACAGGTGAGCTGTCAAATCAGAAAATACAGGTAAGATGTCAAATCAATCGCAGGTAATTTTTGCAGTTAATGAAAAGTATGTTTAGAAACTTATAGGAAGGTGAAAGCTAGAGTTTCCCATGAAATAAAAAAACTGGCACCTTCAGAATTTTGACCAGTGTTTTCTCCTGAAGCCGAACGACAGGACACCAGCCGAGTCAACAGAACTCTTGCTTTAGTGTCTGTTCCTATTGCTGGTGGTGGTTCAGTTGCTAAAGTGACCCTGTGACCCCATGGACTGCAGCACATCAGGCTTCCCTGTCCTTCACCATCTCACGGAGCTCGCTCAAACTCATGTCCATTGAGGCGGTGATGCCATCCAACCATCTCATCCTCTGTCACCCCAATTCTCCTCCTACCCTCAGTCTTTTCCAGCATCAGGGTCTTTCCAATGAGTCAGCTCTTCGCATCAGGTGGCCAAAGTACTAGAGCTCAGCTTCAGCATCAATCCTTCCAATGAATATTCAGGGTTGATTTCCTTTAGGATGGACTGATTTGATCTCCTTGCAATCCAAGGGACTCTCAAGAGTCTTCTCCAACATCACAGTTTGAAAGCATCAATTCTTTGGTGCTGGCTCAGCCTTCTTTATGGACCAACTCTCACATCCACACATGACTACTGGAAAAATCATAGCTTTGACTATATGGACCTTTGTTGGCAAGGTGATGTCTGCTTTTTAATACACTGTTTGTCATAGCGTTTCTGCCAAGGAGAAAGTGTCTGAATTTTGTAGCTTCCATCACTGTCTGCAGTGATTTTGAAGCCTAAGAAAATAAAGTCTGTCACTGTTTCCACTTTCCCCCCTCTATTTGCCATGAAGTGCTACACATTAAAACATCTCCTTTTTACACATTAAGAGGAGAAACAAAGATGCGAGTTGTGAATGTTCACGGTTTAGAGGAGAAATATAACCAACTGCAGCTGTCACTATTAACAACACAGTGTTAACAAGGGACATGACCTGGATTCAAAATCCCTGCTCTATGTACCACCAGTCAGGTGGCCTGGGAAAGTAACTGTTTCAGGTGTAACCTCATTTCTAACACACAGTTGGTACTTGCTTTATAAAGATGGTTGTCTTAAACAGACGTTTAACAACCTTTCCCTATTACCACTATTATTTCTATCAATATACCAAAACCCCACACATTATTCCACCTACTATTCACTGCAGTCCTTCAATGTTTTCATAGTGTTATGTGCTTCATTTAAGTTTGGCACTTTCAAGAACATCTGACCTCTCCCTTGGTTTACTGCCTCTCTGAAGCTGAAATGCAGGGGCTTTTCTCTGCGTGAATTCTGAAATAGGTTTAAAAGATGACTATAGTTTTTGTCTGATTTAACCTATGATTATTTTAATAAACTAGCTTCTTATGTAATAATTATAAAAATTAACTGCATGCAAACATTTTCCACTTTATGGAATAAAGTTTCACATATATAAACTACACTAGTTATTTAAAGTAAGGAAGTCTTTTCAAAATATCCTCTATTAAACTAGTTTTGTATGCATGTATAGTACTCATAGAATGAAGACTTAATTTACCTTCATAGGACAAAATAACATGGACTCCAGAGTGACAACGCCTGGTTTTAATCCCGCCTCGACTTTGCTTATTCATGTAAGCAAAGGGACCAAAAGCTGCATGGACTCTCTCTTCGTGGATTTCTTCCTCTTTATAAACTAGGGATAATGATAGTACTTACCCATGTAGCGATGTTTTAGGCACTTCATAGGTTAACAAAGAGCTTAGAATTGAGCCTGATTAATAATAAGCACTGTATTAATGTTAACTATTATCAGTCTTATGTAACAATTTTTTAAGTGAAACAAAATATGTCACATAAAATTTATAATTTTAACCTCTCTTATGTGCACAGTTGGGTGCATGAAGCCCATCTGCACTGTGTACCATCACTGTCATTCCTCTGTTCGGCTGGTACGAAAGTAACTGTGGTTTCAGACCGTGAATGTTAGGTCATTATAACTAGGTTCAAACACATCTTTATTAATCAAAATAGGAACCACTACAACCAACACGTTTTTTTCCCAACTAACACATTTTTGTCAACAAGAAATGTTTATTCCTGTAACGTAAAAATCTGTGCTTCAGGATTCAGCAAACTCTTGGAAAACATTTTTCTTGCAGAAAATTGTTGAGATGCTTAAAGATGTGGTAGTCAACTAGTGAGAGGTCAGGTGAATATGGTGGATGAGCCAAAACTTCACAGCCCAATTTGTTTAAGTGTTGGTTTTGTGGTATGTGGTTGAGGAGTGTCGTGGAGTAGAGCCGGACCCTTCTGTTGACCAATACTGGCTGCAGGCGCTGCGGTTTTCAGTGCATTTCACTGATTTGTTGAGCATACTTCTCAGATGTAAGGGCTTTGCCAGTACTCAGAAAGCTGAATACCAGCAGCAGACCACCAGACGGTGACCATGACCTTTTTGTGCAGGTCTGGCTTTGGGAAGTGCTTCTGGAGCTTCTTCTTGGTCCAACCACTGAGCTGGCCGTCGCCAGTTGTCACAATAACCTGAGAAATGGTTCCTTGTTGTTGCACAGACTAAGAGAAGATGACACTTCAAAACAACAACTACTTTTGATTTGCAGTCAGCTCATAAGCCACCCACTTATCGAGCCTTTTCACCTTTCCAATTTGCTTCAAATGTCAGATAACCGTAGAAGGGGTGATGGAGAGTTCTTCTGCAACTTCTTGTGTAGCTGTGAGAGGCTCAGCTGCGATGACTGCTTTCAGTTGGCCACTGCCAGCCTCTGACGCCCTCACTGCGCTCCGCATCTTCACGGCTGCTGCCGCCTCCGCAAAGCTTCTTGGACCACCACTGCACTGTACTTTCGTCAGCAGTTCTGGGCCAAGTGCGTTGCTGACTTTGTGAGCTGTCTCTGCTGCTTTACAACACATTTCCAACTTAAAATTGTTTGAATTTGCTTTTTATCTAACATCATTTCTACAGTCTAAAATAAATGTAACATCATTAGCAAAAAAATATAAAGCAAGAAATGCACATTAAAATGATGTAAAACATAAATACATTTATTTAAGAATGTATATGAATATCAAAGAGCAGAGTTCAATAACGCAAAACCACAATTACTTTTGCACAACCTAATAAATAATATTAGGATTAATATTTTAATAGAATATTTTCATCCTCCCAAACTGAAACGCTGTACCTATTAAACAGTAATGCCTAGTCAGGCCCCACCCCCACCCCCTGGCAACCACCTCATTCTGCCTCTATGAATTGAATTTGACTACTCTAGTATCTCATCTAAGTGGAATCATACACTATTTGTCCTTCTGGGTCTGGCTTATTTCACTCAGCATAATGAATGTCCTTAAGGTTCATCCATATTGTAGCATGAGTCAGAACTTCACTGCTTTATGTAGTAATAAAAATAATTCTTATATTTTTATTTTATCAGTCAATAGACCTAAAGTGAAAGTTTTTCTGCTCTCTTCTGGAATTAATAAACTGGGGATTCTTTGAGGGTAAGAATCTATCTCTTTTGGATACTTACGTATTGCCAACACCCAGCACAATGCTGGTAGTCTAATCCGTCTGTATTTGTTAGAAGAACAAATGAGAAGTGTAAAGAGCAATACTCATGTGCCTATAATGGGTTTATTTCTATGCAAGGGGATATCATGAGTAATGTAGAGTTTCTGGAGTAATTAGGTTTCCAAACAAAAGTCATAATGCTAGAATTTAAGGGCAGAGTTGTATATTAGATTCAGGAAAGAATGGAAAAGACAAAAGGAAGCTTGGGAGAAAGTTTCAGAATGTCCTTCCGTGTTTTGTTAGTCATGCATTAACAGTCAATAAATCAATCAGAAGTTTCTAAGATATGTGCACAGTATCTATTCTACTGAAGTACTATGGTCCTGAAGTACTATCACGAACACCTATCATCAAAGAATTTTGTATTGTGTGTAACATTGCCCAACCGATCTACTAACTGGCATACTTAAGACTTCTAAGGTATCTTTTCACTCTTTTTTTCCTTTTCACTCTTAAAAGAGATATTTTAAGATTTTTCAGAAGGTCCAAAGCCATTTTAAATCAAGAGCAGTTTCTGGCATGTAAGCCATTTTTGTTGGGTTTGTTTAATACTTTGGGGGGCATATAGTGTAACTAAGAGCAGAGCAGTGGGTTTTACAATGATCAATTTCAGAGACAAGGTTTATTGCTACTGAAAATTATTTTCAGGGTTCAAGTAAGTGCCTGGATATTTTGGTTAGATGGCAAAAGGACAGCTCATGACAGATAAGATCAGGTGGCTCAGGTGGCCTGGGTGTGATATCAGTAGTATTTTACATGGGTGAGGAATGGCCAGAATTCTAGAAACCCTTTAGAGAATTCTGGCTATGTCCTCCCATGAAATTTCTTCAGTTTTTGCATAACCAAAAATATATTAAGGGGTAAAGCAACTAGAATTCAAAACAGTGGTTAATCACTGAGCATTTGTTCCACACAAGGCATTTTGTTAAGTGCTTCCTATTTAATGATCCATTTAATTCTTAGAACAATCCTTTGAGGAGGGTATTATCATATTGTCTTACTGATGAAGACAAGGAGGCCAAGGTTAAGTATGTTGTTCCAGGTCAAAGGTCCAGGTTTGAGGAGAAAATAATAAAATTTGCCCCCAATATTGGCTTTCTACTTTTAGTCCATAAAACTAGAAGTGACTAAGTAGAAGAAACACCCATTACTTAGTCAGATTTGGGCCTGGATCAGCTGCCATTAGATGCTGAAAAAGGTGCTTAGAGACATTTAAAATGTAACAAATTTAATAACCCCAAACTTCAGAATTTCATAAATGCTAATGTAAAACCCAACCCAAACATGATCAAAGACGAGCAGCTGTGAGGTTATTCTCATTGGGAAGGGTAGGGGAGAGAAGTAAGTCGTTGACTTATATTAAAGTTTACTATAACAAGTGGAATTAAAGAGCAAGATATACTTGTTCATTGTGTCATGACACCTATTTACTCCATTCTGGGACTTCTGTATAAAAAAGTAGCCCTTTATATTTAGTAAACCCCATGCAACTATGTGAAGAAGACCAAGATAATAATATCCTTGCTAATAAATAGAAATACCAAAATACCACATCCTAATTTAGGAGATCTCTCTTCAAATTGTTGTCCTGAAGGTTATGAGATAAAAACAAACGCCATCACAACTTACTCAGGAAAACCAGGGGGCAGTTTTGACTCCCAGATGGCTAGGTATTTGGGTGTGGCTGGCCACGAGGACTAGAACAAAGTGTCTAAACTCAAAGTTCAGAAGGGACGGAGCGCGTTACCTTTGCAAGTCGATCTGTCTCTCTGCCGGCGCTGCCTTTCTGGCTGGGTCTTGCAGCTTGGGCGCTTTGTTACCCGCTTCCAGACCCCCGGGGCTCTCCTGACTGACTGCGGCTCTCTTTCTCCCCTTGCTGAGAGGCTTATTTGTATCGTCATTTTTGGTTGCGTTGCCCTGAGATTCAGATTTGGGTCGACGTCCTCTCCTGGGTTTTGAAGGGGCAGGAGGTCCTGATTCCTCTGCTTTCTCATCTGTTTTTTGTTGAATATTCTCTGCACCAGCTGCTGTTACTGTTCTTTTCTTTCCTCGGTCACTGCTGATGTTGCCCTGGGCAGACTGATCAGAATTAATCTCCTAGAAGAGCAGAAAACAATTTTATGAACAAACTCCTTAAATATCACTGATCTGACCAGAAGAAGCATTCTGCAAGTATTTCAGTTGGGATTCCAGGGTTTCTAACTCACTGCTTATATCCCACGAGGAATGTAAATTCCTTAAGAGTAAGGACTGAACATGATACCTAACCATAGTGCGTGGCATATACAATATACTCAGTAAATATGTATTAAATGGCACAGGCAGTTATATAAGAGAAAACCTACTTAGCTATTCTTTCACACTCACTTTAAATAAAAACGTCCCTTTTATTTCTAGTATGTTCTTAATGTTACCACTTTTCAAAAGCAGGGAGGATGTTTTCATAATTCAATGTTATTTTCTTTCTCTATGATGCATGTACTGTAATAATCTTCATAATTCTGTAACAGAAAGTTCTTTAATATCTCACTTTACTCATTCATTCAAACTTTTGTCTCTTCTTATTGTGTCAGTCATTAAGCTTTTTTTTTCTGAACATTCTCTTTTTTTCCTCTTTCTAGTTTGGCATACATATTGTCATCTAAAATGTTTAAGTTAATAAAATTCCACTTTGGACATGAGGAGGAATAATAGTTTTTAGGATGAAAGTGACCTTTCTATGAATGAAATTTAGGAATCAACTGTAATAATTTGAACTGATTCAAGGGAAACAAAGGACCACTATCATCATCCAAAAAAGTAAGACTATTATCTTTTCAGTTAATTAATTTTCATTTCCCCTCAAAATGTTTTCAGAATGACCGGGAAACACATATAAATCTTTCATGTTTCAAGATAATTTACTTAAATGAAAACTCATGAAAGTAGTATCTTAAGTTAGAAAATCCAAAAATCAGCATTTCATGTTGAGGATTAAAACATTAAAGTAAACTTTATCTTAAGAGAACAGATAACACATGAAGGAAAAAGAGTAAGGTGGTCCACACAGGGTAAACTGTTAAACAGTATACAATGGATTACAATAGAGATATGCAAAGTCACCTGGTGAAAGATGGTGATTCCTGAGCAAAATAAAAAGGCCAATAAAGATGACTAAGTGTGGTTAAACCTGAAGTAGAAACCATTCACTCAACTTAGTGTCTACTACGGGTAGCGGCTGCTGTGCAGAGACTGGGGAACAAAACTGATGCTGCTCTGGTCCTCAAACAGATGAGCATAACAGATGATTAATCTTTTTTAAAGAGTAAACAAACATTTAAGTACAGATTACCCTAAGAGCAAAAGAGATTAAAGAAAGGGGCATTCAGGAAAAAAAAACAAAAACAAAAGAAACATCAATTTGATTATTCTGGGGAATAGTAAACAGTATCAGAGCAAGGCTTACCATGTGAAAAGTAAAGTGTTCTAGACAGATGCAAGAGGCAGCATGAAGCACCCAAAGAAAGAAAGAGCTTGGAAGATTTAAGGAACCTGAAGTGATGTGAGACTGGTATAAGGCAGGAGAAGCAAGCATGGGCCAGATCATGAATGCTTTATGGGACCTTTAAGAAATCTGATTTTATTTTTAAGTGCTAATAAAAGTTGTTGTTGGATAGCTGCTAAGTTGTGTCTGACTCTTTTGTGGCCCCATGGACTGTAGCCCACCAGGGTCCTCTGTCCATAATAAAAGTCACTGATGGACTTTAAACAGAGGGCAAACATAATCCAAATTATATTTTAAAAAGATCACATTGGGTGCTACATGTGGTTGACTAGATCAGAAGGAAGCAAGAGTGTTAACAAGAAGGTATAACTACTACAGCATCAGAGGTTGAGTTACTGAGTTCCCTGGTGAGCTGGTTTACATCTCTCGTTAGGGAAGTTCCCACAAGCTGTGCGGCATGGCCGGAAAAAAAAAGAATAGGGATAATTTAAAAATGGGCAAATACGAAAAAGCAATTCACATAAGAGTACATCCAAATGGTCAACAAAAATAAATATAAATTAAAACAATAGCGGGGCATTAGTTTTGATACTTTAAACGGAAAAAGATTCAAAAGAACTATAAAACCGGCTGATGGTGGATATGTAGAGAAAAAAGTACCCACTTAGTAGAAATGTCAGATGTTCTAACTTTCTGAGAAAACAATATGGAAATATCTAAAATCTCTAGTATTTTACTACTTGACCAAGCAATCCCACTGCTAGAACTCAGCCCCTAGAAAAAAAACCACCAGTAAGTTTAATGCAACACTGTTTGCACTGACAAAGAAGGGGGAAGGAATTTATGTGTATACATGTAAGAAAATGATAACTCTGGAGAGAAACAACTGAACACACAAGATAAAGCTGTTTAATAGGGAAAAAAAGACTATTAAAAGTCAGGTACATGATCATATTTACATATTTATGAACATCATGTATATGTGCATATGTGTAACAAACGCACACAAAAACCAAGTGAAGAGGCATGAAGGCATAGTCATGCCTGTAATCAGCTACAGGCATGAAGGAAAAGCCTCTAAAGGGCAACACTGGCAGTACTGCTTGCCTGCATCCATGGAATGTTAGTATCTTACTTCTTTTAACCACCTCCCTTATTCATTCTTCATATTACAATTTGATTTCTCTAACAGAGTGAATAATAGGAAATATTCTGATCTGTAAACATGCATATCCAACCTGTTGAATAGTTTTTATTAACTAATTAACTGGTTTAGGCATCAATCTCTTTGAGAAACTGGTTAGCAAGAAACACTCCCTTAGACCTTATCTTCTTTTAATATACTAGCAACACAGTGTTTTGAGCCTGCAAGACTGAGGACCAGATCCTGGAAAGAAATGATCATATCAACTTATGGGAGATCTGACTGGGAAGCTATCAGGCTTTTGCCAAAATACGACCTGTCTCTTTAGGCAACACTGAATCGTTAAAACATTCTTTGGAAGTATGACAAAGTTAAAACAGGGTTTGGAACAAAACAATATAACATTACAGGTCAATCAAAGTCACATTCTGGCCCCTCAAAAATTAGAATTTAAATATCCAATTTATCTTTTATACAATTTTACCGCAGAGGCTGGGAAGGTTATAGATAGCTGTTTGTACTAGGTAAACATCTGCATCCCTGTACTACCTCTTAACACACATTACAAGCATGTTTAACTAAAGTATCTGCGCCAATATGCATTTCTGAATCTAAGCATGTTTATGGTGAATATTTAATTCTATAAAAAGATCCCACAATATCTAAATCTATTGGCTTCTGAATTCTAAGACCTTTGAGAGGTTCCTTGAATCTAGTGATATAGTGAAGTTCAGCCAGCAAAGAGCCCAAGTGTGGACAGTGAGAGACTGACCAAAAAATGAACCTTCTCAGGACTTCCCTGGTGACCCAGGGGAAATCCATCTTCCACTCCAGGGGACGCAGGTTCGATCCCTGGTCAGTGAACTAAGATCCAACATAACACAGGGTGACTGAGCCTGCATGCCTCAACTAAGACTCAATGTAGCCAAATAAATATATATAAAAAATACAAACCCTTATCTGTTGAGTTTGAGTTCAGACAATGAGTTTCGATAGGAAAAGTTCAGCTTCTGTGGAATGACTGTATAGTCCTATATTTTATGTACCTGAGGGTAGTTACTAAAACATCTTACAAATATCATAAATACATGATGTGTAAAAAAAGTATGTCAAGAATATGATTCTATGGAAAAAAAAATTAGTATTCTTATACTATTCCAACTGAGGAAAGTTATCCTCCTACCAATGTTACATTCCTTTTTATCCTGCTGAAAAATTAAGAATATTGGGAGCTACAGATAAAAGATCCACCATCAAAGAAAGAATGCATTTTTTTTTTTAATGATCTTTTTTTTTTTTTATTAGTTGGAGGCTAATTACTTCACAAGAATGCAGTTGTTAAATAAACAAAAACTCAAACATTAAGGCTAGCTCTTAAGTTTAACTTAAACAAGAAGTATTGATCTCTGGCAGGAGTCAATGAAGTATTGAAAACAAGATCTCAAAACCCCTTAGTTCCTATTCTTTCAAGGTACTGGGAAAGGTAGTGTGGTAGAAGGATACCATTATGGGTGACCACATAAAACTCTGGTTAAATGAAGAAAGTAAACATAGAATCATTTCTGGAGAGAGAAAGCACAGTAAGTAGAGGTATACACACAGGTATAGTATGTAGTATACATTAATGTACTGACCGTGGGTTTTTCACTCCTATCATTAAACTGTAATAAGAATCTGCATGGGAGAAACTCTTTGAAAATTTACCTTATTCTTTACTGGGTCAATATTCTTTACTGGTGTGACAGAAATAATTCTTACAGGGTTCTCCTCATTTTCACTAACACCAGTTTCTGCTGCCTCTGAACTCTGTTCCCTGTTGAAGAGAAACAAACCAAAGCTTCTTTATTTGATCACATGAATACAAAGTTTACTCTCTCACTATACCAATAAGAAAACAGGAGGCTTAGACTGGCTTAGAAGGCTGGCCAAGTTAGCAAGACTCTTATCTGTGGCTGCAGCCTATTGCCCTATTACACCAAGTCACTGATTTCCATTTAACCTTACTAATTTAAGAAAGAAATGCCTGCCTAAAAATCACCTGATAGATTAGTTGTCAAGAAACAAACAACATAATTATTCTATAAGCCTATCTGTTGGGGGTGGAAAATGCTAAAATCAAGCAAAAGCAAGCAGATTAAGACTATCAGTCTGTGTTCTTAATTAGCTCTGTAAGAGAGGGGGCTGCTAGAAAAGGCCACGGGAGACGTGTTTGACACCCACCATCCATGTAAACCACCGATGTCCCACATTAATATTTTTATATCTTTGGATACTACCGCTAAAAATGTGTTTAAAGCACTACCGGTTGAATTTATTCTTAAAATATCATGAAACAGAATGAAATCTTTAAAAGCCTCATTATTCAGTGTTCGTAAGAGTAGGGTCAGGTGGAAATTTTTATGCAGTAGCTAAGACAGTAAACACCTGACATGTTAAACATAGAATCTTTAATAATAAGTAGAAAATGTTATTAACAATGTTACCTTTATTCATGCTATATTAAATCTCTTGAGTTAAAAAGCATATAAATTTTTAAAAAGTTATATATTTTCAGTTTTCCTAAGTGTTAAATTTGCACATATATACACACACTTCTAAGTAAATTAGCTTTACTGTACCACAAAATTTTTTTTAACTTTTCTATACATTTAGAATGCTTAACGATTTCCCAATGTGTACTACATACTCAATCACCATCATTAATTATCCTAAAATTCAGCATTATGTTTTTCACTAAGAGGTTCCCTAAAGTCCATTTTTGTGACATGCTTTAAGCAAAGGAACTGAAAGATGAATCAAGTAGGGAGCGACTGTAACAAAAACAACTGAAGAAAAAAAATTGCCTTGGTCGATTTCCGGTGGAAGGGCTCAGCTCTGAATTTACATTAATATTGCTTCCGGTCTCCGCTCCAGCGCTCCTGACATACGGCTTCCTTCCCGTTGCTGACAAAGGCTTGTTAACAGCGCCTAGCACTCCAGCAGGCTTCGGCTAGAAATTACACACACGCATGTTATTTTATACCTTACTAACAGGAATACATACACATTTATACATATGGAAGGGATGACTGTTTTGCTTAAGCCCAGGAACTGTTGTTAAAACAGTTGTTGTTGGCAAGTTAAATCCTAAATTTATTAGAAATGATAATTCTGTAATACTGTGTATGAACATAATTTGAAGTCAGAAGTATTACTTCCTTTAAAAATAACTATGCAAAAAACAACCAACTATGCAATATTTAATTATTATTTATTGTTCAGTTAAAATAAAAAGTACCCCTAAAACACAGTGAAATACATAATGAATAAGACACAGTAAAATGCCTTACAGATAAAAACTACTGAGTGTATATAGTTTTAACAGTTTAGATACTTTATCAAATATTAAGTTTCCTTTTTCCTTTTGCTCTTTTAGATATCATATTACCTTTATAGGATATAAACTAACATTAGTACTTTAAAATTATTTCTTTTCTTTTTCTTACACGTCTAAATTTATTATATCATTTTTCAGGGATATCTGCTTTGTGAATTCTAAATAACTTGAACCCTATCTGTACTGACGAGGACACATGGTTTTAACTCAAAAATGGTTCATGGCAGAAAAAAGTCCAAGAGAACAAATGCTTTAGATGTTACAATCCACATCATGATGTCTAAGAATCAGGAACTATAAAATCTGAAAGACATTTAAAGGTTAGCAGTAATACACACAGGAGATAAAGATCCCCCAATTATCTAGTATATTAATACCTTTCCTGTTAACAGAAGTACTCTTGTCTCTTCTGAAATATAACTCTTGTCATTACAGAAGTCCTATCAAAAAAAAAAAAGCAAACGTGAACACGCATATTTTTATTGTTCATAAAAGACTTTTCAGGCATTATGCCTTACAGTAACAGGTTCATTTATGCTACGCAACCTATCAAATCATCAAAGCATATTTCATGAACCATACTGTAAGTTTAGTTTTAAAATTAAATCAAGTGACACACAAGACTTAGTCAAATTTAGAGATCAATTACGCAAATCATTTTATGTTTTTGGCTGTGCCGCATAGCTTGTGGGATCTTAGATCCCTGACCAGGGACTGAATCCAGGATATTGGCAGTGAAAGTATGGAATCCTAACCACTGGATCGCAAAGGAATTCCCTTAATCACATTTAAAATAAAACATACTTCTATTACAGTTTCCAGTTTACTCAATGAACTGTGTTCACCTACACTCTATTATAAAATTTACTTCTTTTTTTGGCTGTGTCACACATGTGGGATCTTTCCCATCAGGGGTTGAACACAACACCTGCAATGGACGTGCAGACTCTTTAACCACTGCACTGCCAGGGAATTTACTTCTGTGCTCCTAAAGCACCCAAAATGGTACTATGCATATATTAGGCACTTAATACTCACTAAAAGAACTCCACATGGGACCTCAAGAAAACTGTTTTTGTTTGGTTGCTAAGTTGTGTCTGACTCTTTTGCAAATCCATGGATGGTAGCTCACCCAGGCTCCTTTGTATATAGGACTTCCCAGGCAAAAATACTGGAGTGGATTGCCATTTCCTTCTCCAGGGGACCTTCCCAGTCCAGGGATCAAACTCCTTTCTCCTGCATTGGCAGTGGATTCTTTACCACTGAACCACCAGGGAACCCTCAAGAAAATTATCCTTACTGAAACAAAAACTTACTTTAATTAAAATATTTTGTTTCTTAGAACCATAAGTAGACTGTGCAAATCATAAAGGTAAACACACCATCAAAATCTAATAGTCGATCATCATGTTCTTGGCTGCAGTGATATTCACTAGTTAATAAATGAATTTAAACCAAACGTGGACACTGATGATACTTTCTTAAAAGTTATATCTATACAAAACTTAAAGAGTTCAATCTGATCATGTGGTGCCTCTCTGTGTTAATTACTCTGGGAATAGCACAAGTAAACCACAAGTCACAGAAGCAAGATGATCTATTATCATTCGGATGTTCATCATTTCTAAGTAATCACCTTAAAAATTATTTTTTCTTTTATTAAGATGACCCTCACACTAGTGTCATAGAAGAGAACAAAACGGCTTAAATGTGCCTATGAAGAAATCACACTTTCGATATGCACTCTAGGCAAGCCTGTATTTTTCTTTTCTTCCTCACAAAGGCTTCTATGCAGCCAAAATAAATGTGACATCAAGATATACTATAATATCACTAGGCTCACGATCTTAATATCCCTAATATTCTTGTGTTTGAACTTACACCATATGAAAAGCAGTATATTAGAAAAGGAAATGAGGAAGATGCTCATTGAAAATGGAAAACTAAATTATTATTATGAAGGTTAAAAATATTCTAAGTTTCATATCAAAACAAAAATCAACTAGAATGAGATATAGTAACAAACAGCAATTTAAAATCTTGATGACATGACTATTACTGTATGTAAATTCTATGTAGAACTATTCTAGTCATAATAGCCCTGGGTCAGCAATAAAGTAAATTTAAATTCAAGAGCTCATGTAGGAGTATTTATAAAGAACAGTAAATTCAATTAGAAAGCAAGTAACTTTGCAATCTTTATTATTCCTATTAAAACCAGGCATAAATTCTGAGTATTAGATCATTAAAGAAAATTGGATACAAATTTTTGTTGAAATTTTTAAATGCCATATTTTTTCATTAAAAATATTGATTTTTTAAAAAAACCAAATGACAGGAAAGTTAAAACTTCAAAATATCACCTTCAAGTGGATAATAAATAAAAATGCAATCTGTTTAAAAAAGAAAAAAGTCTTAAAATCCAAATTAGCTGGAAAAATTTAAAGAGCTATTAGTTGGCTGACAAATTTACTTACATGGAAAACTTCATTTGTTGATAGCAGAATAAACATACTATGTATTACTAATAATGTTATTATTATTGTTCAGTCGCTAAGTCAGGTCCTACTCTTTTGCAGCCCCATGGACTGCCTGCTAGGCACGAGATTTCCCAGGCAAGAATATTGGACTGGGTTGCTATTTCCTTCTCCAGGAGGTCTTCCCAACGCAGAGACAGAACCCACGTCTCCTGCATTGGCAGGTGGATTCTTTACCACTGAGCCACCTGGGAAGCCCAATTATTAACGATACCACTAATTAATGCTTCCTTTTGACTAACTCTTACAGACCTAGGCGTATTAGTAATAGTTCACAGGTATTATCATCATCCGCATTTTAGAGATGAACAAATTGAAGCTTAGAAGAGTTAACTTGGGTGCGTGTTCAGTGGTTCAGCTCTGTCTGACTCTCTGTGACCCCACGGACTGTAGCCTACCAGGCTCCTCTGTCCGTGGGATTTTTCCCAGCAAGAATACTGGAGTGGGTTGCCATTTCCTCCTCCAGGGGATCTTCCTGACCCAGGCATCAAACCCGTTTATCTCCTGCATCGCAGGCAGATCCTTTACCGCTGAGCCACTGGGGAAGCCTGTTAACTTCGAATCTAAGACTGTCAGCTGCCAAGACCAATTCCATTCATACTAACACTTTATTTCATATATAGATGTATATAATTTACACTCTACCAAACATTTTATTTCTTGTCTGAAAAAATACTAACAGTGTTTTAATAGGATGAGATGAAAACAGTTTAAGAAATTTGAAAATTCCTCTTACATATTAGAAATATCCAGAAGGAATAGCTCACATAGGAACACCACCACCAAGCTTGATTTGTATTCTCTACTCTGTAAGGTGAGAATGATATTTTTCAGGCTTTGGAAGACAGTCTCCCCTTTCCTGATAAACTCACAGAGGTATTTTTTTTTTACTTTGTAGTCAAGACAGTCTAGTATTTGCCACCAGGATGACAGTAACAAATTTAAATAAGTTCAGTATGGTAGAAAAATGAAGAGAAGAAAGTTACCTTTTCAGGTTGTGTAAAAAATTTCACTGGCAGGACTGGATCCTTTGGTGACTCTGCATTGCACAAAGCACTTTTACTATTTATCACGCACAGGGCCACATCACACACTGTATAAAGTTTCTAGGGAGGAAACAAATCACGTAACTTTCAGGAGTGCAAAATAAGCACAGGTACCAATTCTACCCAATATGTAACATGGAATCAACACAGTTTTATGGGGCTACTGTTTATTCCTTGAACATTCTGCATGTTGTCCCTGGCATTTCTTCTGATGTAGCCTCCCAGTAACAAGAACAAAAAAGTCCCCTTCATTTTACCTTAACATGAATGCCAAGTATGCATTAAAAACAACAAACCAAACTAAAGGAAACATACAAGAAGAATATCTACTGGTCTGTAACACTTACTTACTAGTTCTTAAGACAGCATAGTTATAAATTTCATTAGTTCTTATCCCCATGCTCTGTACATATTTTAATATCTTTTTCAGAGTAATAAACATTCTTCAAAATTCAATGTAATGAAAGAAAAAGTACATATTTTTATAAACTATAAGTATATATTTTTATAAGCATTCTGTAATCTATTTATTATACAATAGGAAAAACAAGTGGGACAAGGGTCACATTGCTTTTTCCCTGTAACTTCTTAATAGTCACTGGCCTAATATATATATATCTTACTTCATTTGTCTTGGATTCATCTGGAGACTGGGCATCTTTTGTTAGCTTGATGTTCTCTGCCATCTTTTTCATAAAGGCATGGCTATTATTTTCATTCTTTGTCATTAAAACTTCAAGCATGAACCAGAGGCACCTAAATGAAACATATTTACTTAGTAAAGAGACTAATGGAAGGTTCTTTTGCTGAGTGGATTAAATAGTTTACTGGCAAGTTCTGTTATTTGAGTATAAAGAGAGTAAAACGCTAATGATTAACAGAAATATCCTGTTAATAATATTCAATTAAAATAGAATATAACATCACAAATAACAAACATGAACATATAGCTTAATATGAGAAAGCCTGACAGTTTCATGAGGCATACACATGAAGAGTCATTCTATAGGTATTTAATAAACATTTAGATGACATAATGTGTTTTTTTTTTCATAATGTGTATTAATATCCAGCAATGACGAGCAAACCAGCATACAGCACAGTCTTGCCATTTTGACCATCTGGAAGCTACTTATCCTATGATCTAGGGCTCGTATGTAATTTTACTGTGACATAACTCTGACTTTCATGTGTTATGAGACTGGTGTGCATATAACCAGTAATTCAGCTAAATAGTCACATTTCAAATCATTTTTCTGTTTTCCACTTGTTATTTTATAGTCATTTAATACATAAAGTGTCTGGTGACACCTGAATTTCTAAGTAAAAGTGAATCCCAAATTGGGATGAAAATTAGGATCATCTGAGGAACTTACATTGCCAAATCTAGAATCAAAATCTATTTTTAAGTTCCCATGATGATTTTTTAGGCAACCACCATGGACTTACTGTTTTACTCCATCAAGAGGAGAAAAATTCACTTGAAGATAATCTGTGTGTACTTCTTTGCCTATAGTACATACATATGTTTTAAAAGACTACTGTAAAGGAAAATTCAGCATTAGGTTGATGGAGTTTGCTTTTATAGACTGTCTTGCAATAAATACTAAACTCAGTCCTTCAGGCTGACATGAGAGAACACTAACAGTAACTTGAAACCGTAAGAAATAAAAACGCCGGCAAAGGTAACACGGCCACATACAAGGCCAGACTGCTGAGCTTCTGATCTGCAACTCCTTTTTAAATATACGATTTAAAAAGCAAATGCAGGGAATTTCCCGGTGGCTCAATGGTAAAGAATCTGCCTGCCAATGCAGGAGACGAGCATTTGATTCCTGATCCAGGAAGATCCTATATGCTGCAGAGCAACTAAGTCCTTGTACCCCAATTGTTAAGCCTATGTGCCAGAGCCCAGGAACCACAACTGTTGAGCCCATGTGCTGCGACCACTGAAGTCCATGTGCCTCAGAGCCTGTGCTCTGCAAAGGAGAAGCCACCACCGTTAAGAAACCTGAACATTGCAACTAGAGAGCAGACTCCGCTCTCTGCAAATAGAGAAAAGCCTGCCAGCAACAAAGACCCAGCACAGCCAAAATAAATAAATAAATAAATAAACAAAATGCATAAAAATAATCACATACATGTGAAAGGAAACAATATATGAATGCAGAGAAGGAAGTGGCACCCCACTCCAGTACTCTCGCTTGGAAAATCCCATGGATGGAGGAGCCGGGTATGCTACAGTCCATGGGGCTGCAAAGAGCTGGACACGACCGAGCGATTTCACATTTCACAAGAGCAGAGTATCTCTACACTAGTGAAATTAACTTGCTATTACTTAAAATAGGATGTTACAACTTTAAGATGTTAAGAGTAATTATTAAGAAAATAACTAAAAAATATATCCAAAAGAATAAAAAAAGTTCCCTACAAAAAACAACTACAGCTGACCCTTGAATAACACAGGAGTTAGGGGTGCTGACCCTTCACACAGTAATTTGCATTTAACTGAGTCTTCGCCCACTGTATAATCGGTTCCTCTGTATATGAAGTCTGTCTGTATCTGTGGGTCCACCAGCTGTGGCTCTTGAGGCACTATAATATTTATTATTAAAAAAATCTGCATGTAAGTGAACCTGCACAGTTCAAACCTGTTCACACTGTAAAGTTCAACTGTAAACAGAAAAACGAGAGGCAGTAATGGAGCAATTAAATAACAAAAATACATAAGACAGAGAAAACTGACAGTTATATGGCAGAAGTAACTTCTCCCTTATCAGTAATTACTTTAAATGAAAATAGATTAAATCTCCCAGTTAAAAAGCAGAGAAGCAGAGTAGATTAAGGGAGAAAAAAGATACATATATATCTTATCTACAAGAGACTCATTTCAGATACAAAAACACAAAGTAATTGAAAGTTAAAGGATGGGGAAAAAATGCATTTCATACAAACAGTAACCAAAAGAGAGCTGGTGGCTATTTTATAATTAGACAAACTGGATTGCAAAAGACCCAGGACTGTATTTGAAGAGGATATGACTATTATAAAAACGAACCTAACAACAGAGCCCCAAAACCTATGAAGCAAAAACTGACAGAAGTAAAGGGAGCAATACATGTTCCACAATAAGAGATTTCAATATCTTATTTTCAATAATGGATAGAAAAAACAGAGAGGAGACCAAAGAGAAAACAGAAAACTTGGACAACACTATAAACCAATCAAATATATCAGACGCAGACGGAATACTCCAACTCACAAGAGCAGAACACACAGATTTCTCAGGTGAACTTGGAACATTCTCTAGGATAGATCGTAAGCCTTAACAGGCCTCGACAGCAATTAAGCCACAAGTCTTAAAACCTATCTTTTCTGACCAGAACAGCAGGAAACTGAAAGTCAATAACAGAAGGAAAACGGAAAATTGGAAAACTCACACATACATGGAAATTAAACCACACTCTCTTACTTTTTTTTGGCCATGTAGCTTGCAAGATCTTATGTCCCTGACCAGGGACTGAACCTGGGCCCTTTGCAATATAAGCGTGGAGTCCTGACCACTAGACGGCCAGGGAATTCCCAAACCACACTCTTAAAACAATCAATGGGTCAAAGAAGAAATCACAAGAAGAATTAGAAAATACCTTAAGACAAATAAAAACACAACATACCATGCTAATAGGATTCAGCACTGGTAATGCTGAAAGAGAAATTTACATCTGATAACACCCTATATTAAAAAAAGGTCTTAATAATCTAACTGTATACTTTAAGAAACTGTACACCTTACCTAGAAAAAGAAAAGTTAACACTTCAAACTACACACTAACTTGAAATGTTTAAAGATATTCAAAAGCATTGCATACTAAGCAGAATCAAAAAGTATGTGCCAGTGATTTCAGTTCTAACTAGAATGACTTCAGTGCTCTTCCCACATCATTACTGCCTCTCTTAAGTCTAACCTTTTTCCACGTGATGGCCTTGCAACTAAAATAGGGCTCAAAGTTTCCTTAACACAGACCTAGTGTTCTAGGCAAACATATACACTACTTTTTTTGCTTTATCAGAGTGCTTTCTGGGAAATCCCCAATTAAAAAAAAGATTTGCAAATAAAATATATTTATAAAATAAACAGAAATCAGAATTGGAAGACATTCTAGGAATTACCTATTTCATATCCTGTATTTTATGTATAAGGCAACTGAGGCAGAGAAGCTCAGAGAAGTATGAAGCTTTTACTCACATAGCTGGGACTAGAACCTATGTCTCCTGAAAGAGCTACAGGAGGCAGAGATAAATGTTGATTACCACACGACTGAGTGACTGAACAACCACCACCTCAGATAAGATCAGAACTAAAAGGCGTCATGTCCCGTATAGAAAATCACAGCATTTTAAATACAAGCTGGAGGGACCAACTTAAAGGTACAAAGCGAAAGCACAGCAAAGGCAAAGTAAACACTGCTTTGAAGTTTCCTGGAGGCCATTTGTAGATAATTCTAGACCACCCTGTACTTGTTTACTCACCATGCATCAATATACAAAGTTCTATTTTACATAAAAACACTTAAGTATTTTGCAATTGTTTACTTGCCTGTCTCTCCACCAGAGACAAACCTCTCTGTGACTGGTGTAACATATCTAATTTTGTATTACCATAGTCCTGCCACAGAGTATCTTTTATGTGTGTGCATACTTTTGAGGCATCTTTTGAGGTTGAAAGTGTAGCTTTACAGAGAGAAATTTTCCCTACATGGCTTTCACATGGCTTTCTAAATGATCAAACTGATGTAGCTGAAGCCCATTTTAATACAAACAGTAAAAATAACATAAAAACCAAGTCAATCTATTTCAAAGACTCAGCTAAAGTTAACTGCAAACAACAGCAAACAAACAAAACCACCAAATAGAACTTATTAGACAGAAACAATTTTGTAAGATGAAACTTACAATTTACAATAAAAGAAAACCATAAAAAATTTTTATTCTAATGGGGACAGTTAACAAAAAAATTTAGCCTTTTTTAAAAAGTAAAAATATTTTAAAAAATTCTTTAAAAATCAACACGACTTACTCTTTAATATCACGAAGCTGATCAACATCTTGTGATCTTGTAAAATCTGGATCATGAGCTAGCAGGTGAATCATATAAGGAACTACATACTCAGGCAACAGTGATAATAGTTTCTCTAGAGTGAAAACATTATTATTAACAATAGTAATAAGAGCTTTTATAAAAATCTCTCCCTAATTTAATGTTTTAACCACTTCAGTTAACATTTTTCCCTCAGTTATTCCCTCAGTTATATCATCTGGGTGATACTGAAATACTTTTTTCAATTTTGAAGGCTACTAAAGACAAAGGATAATTTAAGATTGAGTCCCTGGCAAAGCTGGGGACTTTACTCTCCAACATCAGAGCAACGTGTTCAAATCAAGCCACGCTGCTCATCCTATAAGATAAAATGCAGTTCTTCCCTTTACGTGTTATAAACAGGACTCAGAAACTAAAATCTTAGATTTTACTTACATCTTAGCTGCAACAGCAACATTCTATAAAAGTCCCAGTGTTATACACTGTTGGCCTGGCCAGCTTATGGAAAAACGTGAATGAACTTATTGGCCAAGCCAATACAACAGAAATACAAGAAAACCCTCCACAAACGGACGTGTCTGCACAGCGAGCACTCTGAAGGCTGCTTACCAGTGGCCATGGGGTTCTGTTTAATGTACTCCCTGCGGATACTGATGTTTTTCAGCAAACACTGCCGCGCGTGTGCCCTCCTCTCCTTCACGGGGTCTTTGGCACACAAGGCAAAGATGGCCATGTACTCCAACGGGAGCAGGAGCTTCACAAGGGCCTTGTGCAGCTTCTGAGCAAAGATCTGCCTTACTTGGTAGCACTCGTCCTAGAGCAGCACAAAACCGAAACTACTTAAAAATGGTAGTGCTTTTAAATCATTAACAAAACCCTGTTTAGTTTTTAAAAAACTAGCAAACATCTACAAAAGAACACTTTAAGCATTTTTAATGTCTTCATTTAAAAAAAAGATATAATTATACTAAGGAAGTAAACAACAATTGTGGGGAGATAACAGGTTAGAATAGTAGTGATAGCAATCCCTTTTGTGCATACATCCACAGAGTAAATGGATACTTAATCTGTATTAAGTAAATAATCTGTATTAAAAAGTTTAAAGCTGAAGGCCAAGTACATGACAAAATAAGACTGTTACTTACATTAATAACAAGTGCACAGAGCTGAAACTGTTCTGGGGTTATAATTTCATGGTAGCAAGGTTCCTGAGCAAGCTTCATTATGGCACTACCAGCAGCTAATCGCAAGCGAGACATATCAGATTTACTATAAACAAACAAGAAAGAAATAAACATTTCCTATAACCACTATCATTCATAAAGCGCTTCGATCCCTTTTTGACTGTTAAGGTCTTTAGCATAATTTATACTTTAACTGACATAATGTACAAATATGAGAAAGATCCTTTGAGTCCTTGAACTCAACAGAGGGAAGAAGGCTCAAATCATTGTGACTATCTGATATTACATTTATCTGCCTTCACTAAAAAATTTTTATTTACTTATTTTATTCAGGTATAGCTGATTTATTATATTAATTTCAGATGTACAACACAGCGATTCAAAATTTTTATAGATCACACTCCACTCACAGATATAAACTCGTGGCTGTGTTCCCCATGGTGCACAACGCACCCTGGCAGCTTCTCTTCTGTGTAGCGGTTTGTGCCTTTAATCCCCACCTGGCTCCTCCCCACTCCGGTGTGCCCAGCGGCAACCGCTAGTTTGCTTTCTATATCTGTGAGTCTCTTTGTCATATTCACTAGTTTTATGTTTTAGATTCCACATGTAAGTGATAACATACAATATGATATTTGATTTATTTCACTAAGCATAATACTCTCTAGGTCCATTCATGTTGTATCAAATGGCAAAATTTCATTCTTTTTAATGGCTGCCTTCATTTTTACTTAACATTTTAGCTTAGATCCTCTACTATAAGGAACTCTGCTTTCATTTGCAATAGCACCAACTGCAACACGAGCAAGAACCACTTACATTAGGAACTGCATTTCTCACTTTAAGAAGCACTCACATGTATCAAGAAAACTTGATACTAAAAACTGAGAAATTAAAATTCACTTATCATTTAAAATCTGTTTCCCACAATTTAAAAATGCATACACGTATTTTACACAGGGGCTTCCTTGGTGGCTAAGATGGTGAAGAATCCGCCTGCAATGCAGGAGACCTGAGTCTGATCTGTGGGTTGGGAAGATCCTGTGGAGGAGGGCATGGCAACCCACTCCAGTATTCTTGCCTAGAGAATCCCAAGGACAAGGAGCCTGGTGGGCTACAGTCCATGGTGCTGCCATGAGTCGGACATGACTGAGCGACTAAGCACACACACACATTTACACAGACGTAACAGAAGTCAATCTCAAGCCTAGACATGGCTGATGAAATAGAAGGGCTATGAATTAGGAAGTGATCTGTACCCTAAAGGAAGCGGCATCAGACAAACATCTAAAAGGAAAGTATATGGAGGTGAGAGCCAGTGTCTCTCGGGTACTAGTCCCTGAGGCAGACTTTCTTTTCCAATAGGAAGTTTTCCAAGGGAATCTAGAAAGCCCAGGAACCCCCACTCCCCACCCAGTCAACTTTAACTACCTAAATAGCAAGACGTGACACTGATGTGGTGAAAGGACAATCTCCTTACTTCAACTGCTAAATGGAACATAACATAGCTTTAGTATTTTAAAGACTTCAAAAAATGTGGAAAGCTGCCCTAAATCCACAAGGGACTATTATTTCCCACACAAGGGAGAAAACATGGCACTCTTGGACCACATGACCATCAAAGCGAGCATTGGTAACAACGAAGGACTCTCAAATGGTTTCTGAGGCAAATGATTCAGGAATTTTAAAAAAATTACTAATGCTACTATCTGGGTATGTTACTCTGGAAGATGGGGAAACTGAGGCTTGGAAAATTGACTTATGCAAGTTTATACAACTAGTAAATGGAGCAGGGAGTTGTGTAAGTTTCTGATTCCAGAGTCCAAGCTAAACTATGGGATACATAATGTCTAATTAAGATCTGCCTAATATTTTATAATATGCATGTTCCACAATTGACCATTCTCCTATCTTTTGCGATGAAAAAAAAAAAAACACTGGAAAGAACATGTTAGTATGTACATTTTTATATGATTCTTTTAATTTCACGAACATAAAAATAAAGCCAAAGAATAATATTAATATTTTTAAAGACTCAGAAACAAAACGCCAAACTGTCCTGCCAAGACTATGCCCATTTATGTTCACAGGAGTAGTGAGGGAAACCGTTTTCCCTGATCCCACAGAGTAATGATTGCTTAAAAAATTTCTTTTTGATGATTTGATAGACAAGAGGTTCCACTTAAGTTAAAATTGTATTTATTGTATTTAGTGATGTCAAACATATTTTTAAAGATAAACTGGCAAAATATACTCTTCATCTTTATTGGGGACCCTGCCTGTTTATCACTGATTTGTAAGAGCTCATTATTAAGCCTTCGCTATGCACTGTACATGGTTTCCCCAAATTTAAAACTTGCTGTCCCCTACTCTTCAATTTGTTCACGCAAAGCTACTCTTGGCTTATAATAAAAATAATTTTTGATTGTTTTCTCCAGATTATCAAAGCATTCAGCATCTCTACTGAATGTAATTGTGCATTTCCTATCTCCTCCAATAGAATGCATATTCCTTAGAGGAAGAAATTATTGTATGTTTAAAAGGTTTGGCAGTACTGGCATGACAGTGTTCAATAAATACTGAAAGCATAAATGAATAGTTAAGTCTATCCTCTAACTCAAATTTTAAAGAATGCATCACAAGTAGAATTTTTCAGTTATTTCACATGAAAACCAGTAAATGAAAAATTTGACTTTTATTTTCATCTTAAAAGGTACAGTATGAAGAAATGGTGATTTCACAAGATTTGAAGACTGAACATGTGTTGAAATGGAAACAATTTTTTTTTGGGGGGCATTTGCAGAACCTTGTATAGTCTTCTGCAAACCACCAAGAGGGTGCAACTCTTTCTTCTTTGAATCTACACTGAAATTTTTATTCCTTTCCTGACACCAAAACACTACGCTTGTTCAATCACTATACTTACAGGGTAAGTTGCTTAAAGGCAGGAACTGAATTTTATCTGTTTTTACTGCAATGTTTTTCATAGTGTTTGACAAATATTCAACAAATATTTGTTTAATTGATCAAATGTTGAAGCTAACTGTAACACTGCTATAATGATTATGACTACAAATTTACTGGAAAAAGGTCAGTCTTGAGAAATGAAAATACACCATTATTGAGATACAAACCCGAAGTAAGTACATAATTTAAACACAAAACATATAGTGCAATTATAACTGCTAATATTAAGTAAATAATTCTTATGTAAGCTCTACCAACATCTTGAAGCTAAAAAAAAACTGGAAAGGAAGAAGAACCTCACCTGATCCTCTTCTGCTCTGTCAGGTCGCCCTCACTAACCAACATTGCTGATAATAACCGAAGAGTTGAATTGGCAGATTTAGACTGGTTGTTTTTCATACCCAACAGCCATCTTACCAGAAGTTTAATTGCCTGTACCTATAAAATATTAACATGCTAAAAAAAGAAAGCAACTTAAAATTCCACTTAAAGGGAAGATTTATGTTAATTAGATTAGTGAGATTACTTAACTGCCAGCAGACATGTTTTATTAAATAAGTCTGTAGGATAATAATAATGAGAACTAATACTTATTCTGTTTATGCCAGGTGCTTTATCCAGATTTGTACATGTATTATTCTATTTAATCTCCCAAACAACTCTGTGAGGGAGATATTCTTATTTCTAATAAATAAGGCAACTTAAGGCACATTACTATGATAGACAGCTTGCCCAGGCTCTGGCTTCTGAATTCAGATTTTTTCACACCTGGACACTTGCTTTTCAAATCATTTAAAAATACTGGTATGTTTTTTAAAAAATAACTAAACTACACAGATTGTAGTAGTTAAAAATAACTAGATAGACTTTAATATTTCTTGTAGTACTGAAGAACTATTTCGATCAAAAAACCCAGGAGATTTTGTAATTATTTGTAGTCATAATTGCTTGGAGCCTTATACTCAAGACTGTTATGAAATGTATGCAAGAATTAGCTAAAGGATGCAGATATCATTTACTACATTTATTTACTGACAACCTGGAAAAAGGAACTGATGGAATAAATGATGCCTATGAAGCTATTCAAGGTGAGAGAGATTATCAAATAAGATGATAAAGAGGTTTTGTTTTGAATCCCAAGACTACCACTTTAAAAATTATCTTTACTGAGGGATAATTTACATCTATCAAAAGTTACCAATATGATGACAGTCATCTGTTTCTGCCAAATAAATATTCATATGCCTGTAGATAAAAAGTGGTAAACAGGCTAGACCTGAGGTGCTTCTGACATCAATATTCTAGAATCTCTATGTAAAACAGCCTCACTGAAATCATTTCAGCAAGACAGGAAGGTCTACAAAACAAGCTGACATATATCTATATGTAACCAACTTTAACAACAACTGTAATTTGAGAAACACACAACTTTTGGTTTAAAAATAAAGCACCTTATTTAAAATGCTTTTTAAGTGTTAGGTGTTTTTTTTTTAAAGGGTATCTATAAATGTTCATTATTTCAGCATAACAGTCATCAAGTTCTACTCAATTTTACCTTTGCTAGTACTTCAGGGGAAACCTCTTCATCTGGAGACCATAATTTTCCATTCTTCTCACCTGTTGACTACAGACAATTGAATAAATTTAACTTTTAGAAAAAAATTTTAAATTTTGCTCATTAAGGTTTTCATGCTGAACAACACTGTTCTCTAGGAACCCCACAAGAAAGCCACCAAACAGGGACTGGAAAAGAAGAACAAAGTTGGAGGGCTAAACTTCCTGACTTTGCAACTTAACTTATAAATCTGTAGTAACAAAGACAGCATGGGCGGTACTGACGTAAGTATGGACACACAGACCAAGAGAATGAGACAGAAAACCCTCACATACATGTTCAATTGATTTTAAACAAGAGTGCTAACACCAATTACTGGGAAAACAACAGTCTCCTCAACTAATGGTGCTGGCAAAACTAGATATAGCCACAAGCAAAGGAATGAAGCTGAACTGTTATATATGAAAATTATATTGAAAAATGGATCAAAGATCTTAAAGAGTTACCACTAAAAAACTCTCATAAGGTACAGGGGAAAATCTTTCTATTCTTGGATTCAGTACATAAATATTCAGAATATATAAAGAATTTTTACAACTCAACAACAACAAACTATTCAATTCAAAGTGGGCAAAAGACTCAATATTCAAAGAAGATATACAAACAGCCAATAAGCACATTAAAAAAAAATCACTAGCCATTAGGGACACAAACCAAAACCGTAAGATATTACTTTGCAACTACCAGGATGACTATGATCAAAAAGCCAAGTAAAGAATAAGTGTTAGCCAAGATGTATAGAAAAAGGAAGGTTTGTGTATGGCTGCTGGGAATATAAAATGGTATAGACACTGTGGAAAAATGTTCAGCAGTCCCTCAAAAAGGTTACCATAGAATGATCATGTGATCCAGCAATTTCACTCTTAGGCATACATCCCAAAAATCTGAAAACAGGGACTCAAATGTTCATGTCAGCATTATTCACAACAGTCAAAGGGTAGAAAACACCCAAGTATATATCAATAGATGAATAAACAAAACGTAGGTTAAACATACAATGGAATATTATTGTGGCACAAAATGAAGTTCTGATACATACTATAACATAGATAAATCTTGAAACCATTATATTGAGAGAAATAAGCCAGATGCAAAAGGATAAATGTTGTATGAGAAGAAGGTATCTAGAATAAGCAAATTCATAAACCAGGCAAGTAGAATAAATGTTACCAGAGGTTGGCGGGGAGGAGGTAATGGGGAGTTACTCATTAATGGATGTAGAGTTTCTCTTTGAAATGATAAAGTTCTGAAAACAGGTAGTGGCAAATGGTTATACAATGATGTGGATGTATATGTTAGGTGGTGTCTTGAACCACTGTGGAGATTTACCCGGCCTTCCTGGGTTATCCCTTGTGTACATGGGTGTATACATATGTTATCAAACTTGTTTGTTTTTAATAAAATGAAAAACCAATAAGAACATGGGTGTATATAATGTAAGTGAACTGTAAATGTAAATGGGGTAAAATGGCAAAGTTTATATTATGTGTATTTTACTACATACAAAAAACAGAACCATCTTAAAATAGAATTTATGAACAATCCAGCCACCATCTAAGAAGTGTCAAATTTCACATCTGTTGCCAGCCTTGTCTATCAGTAGCACAAAGAACAATATGACACCGTGGAGTAGGAACTGAGGCTCTGGCCCTGCCCTTGCAGCCTTCACTATTATATTCAAATGGAGGGAGGATAACGAGGAAGGAATGAACTGGCAAGTATTTTTTTCTGAGTTTGAACACTGAGGGTTCTGTTTTTTACTTCATGATTCATCTATCTCATGTTCTCAATTTTTTCTTGAAGAAAAATTCTAGTAATAGCTACACAGCAAGATGTTATTTATTTATTTATTTTAGCAAGATGTTATTTTAAGTAACAAATAACAAATAAAAAAAGTAAGAGAATCATACACAGAGAAAAGCAGACGTGTTGTTTCTGTGACAAAAAGATGTAAACAGTCTTAATCTTATGATTCTAAATTTAATGAGACACTTACCCTGTCATTCATTAGCAGATCTTTAACGATAAAATTTGCTACTACAGATTTCATTGGGGAGGCAAACTGATCTGGTGCTAACATAGAAATGTGGCCCAATGAAACTAATGGAGTTATAAGTTGCTCTGGTACATCAGCATTCAGACTCCTACTGAGTGGCTATAAAAATAAAACAGTCAAAATTACTAGTTTGCTTTATAGATATTTAGACATTGTACAGAACAGTGTACGTTCCCGAGTCCTCCTGAATTTATTGTGCCCCAAAAAAATCTGTTCTAGAGATGATTAAAAGTCACTTCAGTCATATTAGACACTTGATTCTTGTTTCACCTATTGAGATTTAATAAGATTGAAACAATGTAAAAAAAAGGAAAGTGTAAAACCCACATAAAGTAAAAACAAGAAAATTCTCCCATGGTCAAATCAGCCTTATTTTTAAGTCAGTTATGTTGGTGGGTTTCTTGTCCTGTGGGAACATTTAAAATGACCATGGATCATAATATTTAAGTCCACTGGGTTCTGTTCATGTTGTATTCAGTTTATGACAATAGGAATACCTTTCCAGTAGCAGAATCAGGCAAAGGATCATACATAAAGAAAGGCAAACAAAACTAATTTTCAAGTAGGGTTCTTAGGTCCATAACAGCTTCTCAAGCTAAATGGACCACTGAGCCAATAAAGCTAAAATTAAGTAAAATAATGTAACACAAAATACATAAAACATCCTTCAATGTGTAGTATTTGAACATACAGTCTGATCTAAAGGCAGGGAATATCTAAAGTACTGAATAAAATAGAGTCCCTGCTCCCATGGAATTTATATTTTAGAGTGAGACTAAAGAGCCTAAAAAAAAAAGTGACTTTTTAGCTTCATCAGACCACAGAGAATAAAAATAAAAATCAACAAAAACACATCATATGTAATTATATATACCTCAAAAATCTGTGCAAGCTGGACTTCTTTATTTGTGAATATGGCATGTATACAGTGAACAGCCTGTTTTGCTTGGTGTGGAGTACCTCTCTTTGCCTTCTGATGTAAAATGGGAATTAAGGTCCTAAAAAAAAAAAAATCATAGTTTATTTTAAAAAAGCCCATAAACCACCAGTAGTTCTTTTGGTTGTCTCCTACTTCATGAGTAACTATTTGGAGGTATGCTTGAAGAAAGCTTCTCTTCTAAACTACCTGATCTATAAAAAGATTTAAAGCCCCTTTCCCCATCCTCAAGTACAATATAAGAAATGCAATGCCTCTAGAATAAAAGGGCTACTCCAGGAAACAATTTTCTTTTTAATTTAAGCTACCTCATAAGTATGGAGAGATAAACAAGCCACTTTTAATTTATAATCTAAAATTGCCCCATGCCATATTTTCACATGTCTTCTAAGAAAATACTCCTAAATTTTCCACTTCCCTCTCACAATCCTCTTCAGTTGTTTTAAAGCAGCCATGGGGAAAAAATGTAGCAAAAGGCCAAATTTCATTAAAAAACAGACAAGAACGTACTAGTGAAAGAAAATATGCAAATAAAGTATGGCATGTTTCTATCAAAATACAAAAAAATTGGCATATACATCAAATGGATAAGACAAAACATTCATATAAAATATACATCAAAATGTTAAGTGACTCGCTTCTTTTATAGTTTCTAAAGTTTCAGCTTTTTATAATGAACTTAAGTATTTTTTTTTACATCAAAAGAAAATCTGTAAGCCAAAACAAAAATTTAATAAAAGACACTTGCTTGGGAGGGGGGATCGGGATGGGGAATACGTGTAAATCTATTGCTGGTTCGTGTCAATGTATGACAAAACCCACTGAAAAAATAAATTTAAAAAAAAAAAAAAAGATACTTGCTAAACATCTGTTGCAATACTACTACTTTGTAGATTATAAGGTCAATGATAGCAAATCAAGAGCAATAGTGACAAAGGGTCACACTGTAACAGCGCTCCTCAACCTTTCTGGCACAGGGGACCAGTCTGTGGAAGACAATTTTTACCATGGATAGGGAGGGGAAGATGCCTTCAGGATGATTCTCATAAGAAGCACACACATGTGCAGTTCACAGAAGGGTTTGTGCTTCTGTGAGAATCTAAAGCTGCCGCTGATCTGACAGGAGGGAGAGCTCAGGCGGTAACGAGCAGCTCTAAACACAGATGAAACTGTGCTTGCTCCCCTGCTGCTCACCTCCTGCTGTGTACTGACCTATGGAATCAGTGCTGATCTGTGGCCTGGGGGCTGGGGACCCTTGTCTTATAATAATGGAAGGCTAGATATTAATGGCAATACTCTAAACCTTTACGCACCTCAATCAATAAACTGGAACATATGCTAGTCAGTGTGAAGTCTACCTTGAAATTTATGAATGTGCCATATTTGTCCCCCATAGGGTTTAAAATAATGAAAAGGATTTTCATGCATAAATATCAATACATTCCTTGACTGAGCACTGTTGGAAGTCTTTCTTTCAAATTCATTTACCAAGGTAACAGTTCTTATAAATAAGGCCAGTTAGTAACAAAAGAAGATAGAGTTTTGATCAAACCGTCGTTAAATATATTATTAATTCTTCTTAGCCTAATGAAAGGATGATGCATAGGTCAACTTTAACCTTTCTCCTTGTTCTTCTAGTGTGCTATAATCCAGTTACACCACCAGGCTTGTTATTGAGGGCTGCAGTGTTGTGCTTCTCTGCTTTTTCAATAATCCCTCCTTCCTTCCCAATTAGTCTTAAGAAAAGCTATGACAAATCTAGACAGCCTATTAAAAAGCAGAGAAATCACTGCCGACAAAGGTGTGCTATAGTCAAAGCTATGGTTTTTCCAGTAGTCATGTATGGATATGAGAGTTGGACCATAAAAAAGGCTGAGTGCTGAAGAATTGATGCTTCTGAATTGTGGTGTTGGAGAAGACTCTTGAAAGTCCCTTGGACAGAAGATCAAACCAGTCAATCCTGAAGGAAATCAACTCTGAATATTCATTGGAAGAACTGATGCTGAAGCTGAAGCTCCAATACTCTGACCACCTGATACACAGAGCCGATTCATTGGAAAAGACCCTGATGCTGGGAAAGATTGAGGGTAGGAGAAGGGGGTGACAGAGGATGAGATGGTTGGATGGCATCACTGACTCAGTGGACATGAGTTTGAACAAACTCTGGGAGATAATGAAGGACAGGGAAGCCTGGTGTGCTGTAGTTCATGGCGTCACAAAGAGTCAGACACCACTTATTGACTGAACAAGTCTTAAGAACAAGAGGTTTTATTCCTCATGTCCAAAGTTACCTGTTCCACTGTTCCTTCTGGGATAGAATTCTTTTAAGTACATCCTTTACCTTAAAAAAAGTATAGATTTTCCCACCTTGTAAAACTCATAATAACTTTGGCCCACTGTGTCAATCATTTTTTCTATAATGTACAAAGATAAAGATGATCATTTCTAGAGTATAAACTCCTTGACAGCAGGGACTGACAGTGGTGATCTTTTATATTAGCCACTACAGTGCTGCTGATGAAAAGGATATACAATAAATGTTGAATTATTTCTTAAATTAAACTATTAGCTCACAAATCCAAAAAAACTTAAGGAGTCATGAATTCTCATTCTATTAATATATCATGAGGAAAAATGGGTTTGATTTGAATTTACCTGAAACTATTGACATAAATACCTTGAACATCTGATTATAACAGCTATCAGCAGTGTGCTCTTCCTCTAAAAGACATCTCCCGTATCTTAAGTCTAAATCACACTCTCAGCACAAATTTTGATCCTAAGACAACCTCTTAAAGCTGCCAAAGTAAAAATACCAAAACGTACTTCATTCTTATGAGGAGAGGGGAGGTAATCTAGAGATAAAACAACCATGACCAACAACTAAGCAACTAATGAACATTTCATTAAGAACCTTGATTATACAATTCTTGAGTGAGATATGAAGGCAGTACCTACTGCATTTGGAGTTGGAGAAAAATAAATAAATTAGAAAGATATATTAATCCTAAATTCTGTGGTAACTTTTGATAATTAATATTTTAAAATAAAAATTTTAGGTTGTTCCTCTGCCCAATGGTAGAGGAGATAAGTCAGACAGAGAAAAGATGAAAACAGAGGATACAGAAAAGCAGCTTCTAAATAAAAGTCATCCTTCCTCCTCCATATCTTCCTGAGGGAAACAATGACCCTCAGATTCCCACACCTGGAAAGCTCTGGTGTTTATCCTGAGAAAAGCGTACTCACGATCGTATCTGGGGCAGGTCCGTCTCTATTTTGTGGCCTGTGTTTCTAAAAATCTGGATGGCAGCCTCCGCCACCTTGTCGTCCTCCATCCTGAGGCACTGTAACAGGGACTCATACGTCTCCGCAGAGTGGAACGAGGTCGGGTGCGTGAAAGACAGGACCTGGGGGGCAGACACAGTGCTTTCAGTACAGACAGTGGTTTAATCCATTAAAAGAGCTGTTTCTACTACAGATAAAGTTTTAAACTATGAGCTGCATGTGCCAGCAATACAATAAAGGCTGTATCTTGTGGTCTCCCTTGAGGTGAGTCGTGGCTGACAATTCTGGATCTACAGCCCTTGTCCTGTTTTCTTCTTTTACCTCTTGGTCTGTCCTGATACTGGGACTGTGGGAAATGTGGCTCCGTTTTCATGGGAGTGATAGATGTGAACAAAATGCTAACACTAGGCTTTATTTCACTGGCAAAAGATACCCTATAAGGAAATATTTTAAGTGAAATCCATCACAAAAAATTTACTCATAAGTAGTCATTATTAGAAAATTTTAACCACGATTACAAACATATAAATAATTGTTCCCTTTATTTATTAAGACATTAGTTCTAGGCTATCCTTAAGGAATTTCCAGCAAGTTAGAGAGAATTTGTCTACAAAGTTTACTTTCCATGAAGCAGAAACAATTTAGTCAGCCTGACACATGGAATAAGGCCTAAAAGAAAAATAAGGGGGTAGGGGAATGGAGTATGTAGCCCTCATTAACTTATTATATGAGCATTTTTTAAATGGGTTATAAAGTGGAGAGAGTGTCTCATTTGGTAGGGTTCAGAGTGATAATATTTACTTATCAGGTTTTAAATATTCAGAGAAAAATGAGGATTTAAATTTGAAAAGCTGAATCAAACAACCTATTAAAAGTGTTTGCCTTAAAGATGATTTTCCTCTGTTTAAAAAAATTTTATGTCCACAATCTGGAACCCATCTTGTCTTCCACCACTCCTCAAAGCAATATTCTAACTATTCAGGATACATTCACAATCCCTAAAACATGCCCCAAATTATTCTCTTTGATGATGCTGCGCTCCCCCTCTAGATTAAATTATGTCTCTTACTAATTGTTCAATTCTCTGAACTCTTTAGCATCTGTTTACCAATAGTTTAAAAAAAAAAAAAATCCCAATCAGATAGGTGATGTCTTATAGTAATTCCTGTGAGCAATCCTACTAACCAATATGCAGGTTATTTGAAAGGTAAGACTAAATCATTTAGCACATACTGTTGTAAGTATAGCAGGCATGCACATGATGAATGAAACAGCAAAACTCCAAAAATATTATTCTATAATGTAAAATAATTACATTAGTATAATTCAGAAAACATGTTATTTTTATAAAATGTTGTATTACAAGGGATCTTGTTCCCTGACCAGGGTTTGAACCCGGGCCCCGTGCATTGGAAGCAGAGAGTCTTAGCCACTGAACCACCAGGGAAGTCCCCGACCCTTGCATATCTTTAAGGTGATTCATATTGTAACTGCAGAATACATATGGAATCTAGAAAAATGGTACTGACGAGCCTAGTAGAGAACAGACTCGTGAGCACAGCTGGGGAAGTTGAGGGTGGGAGAGACTGAGAAAGTGGTACTGACAAATATACACTATCAGGTGTGAAACAGTTAGTGGGATGTTGCTAAATAACACAGGGAGCCCACTCAGCCTGGTGCTCCATGACGACCTACAGCGGAGGGGCGTGGAGAGGGGAGGAAGGCTCGGCAGGGAAAGGATATATATATATAAAATTATGATTGATTTGCACTGTTGTATGGCAGAAACCAACACAAAATAGTAAAGCAATTTTCCACCAATTAAAAAACTGTTTCAAAAATACCTTAAGAAGTTCAAGTCCTGAACGAATAGCTGTATCTGGACTTACACCCTCCTCTTCGTCATCTGCTGTCCCTTCTATTGATTTATTCATCAGTTTTACCAGTGCACTATTAAAATAAGACAATCTAAATTAGTAACACTATTAGATTAGTAACTATCTTAATTGCATTGTAGTAGACATATACAGACTCTATTGAACATCAAATTAATATTTTCTGGAAGAAAAAGTTATTTTGTGATTTTTTAAACTTCCCTCTCTACATGACAAATGAGCTTGTTTTTAGTTTATCCTCCCCATCCATGTATAACAGTAATTCTAATGAAAAGCAACAAAACTGTCAAATGTACTAGAAATATGTACTTTTAAGTATAAGCAATGCAATATTCATATCCATAAACAGAGATCATTTGCAATTTCAAGAAAAACATTAGGATGGCAGTTGCTAAATGGACAAATGAGAACTCACTCAAAACAAAAAACAAATAGTAAACACATAAGTGAAAAAACAAAAAACAAACAAACCACATAAATGAGCAAAGGCATTGAATTAATCACATAATTAATTTATTGAATCACTAATTCCACTCCTAGAGATTTATAGCAAAGAAACTGAAAGCAATTCATGAGAAGCACTGTGCTCTCTCTCTATATTCACACACAAAATCAACAATTAAAAAGTATTAAATGCTCAACATTATTAGTTTTTCAAATACAGCTAACCACCACAAACTAGAAATTACGTGGTCAACAGGATACTATTTTAAGTTAAAACAAAGATAATCTTTGTTCTTGAGATTTCATTTCCTCATTAGTGATGTCCCAGTACAGGCAAACATTCAACAAACCTAGCTTTCACCTCAAGACAAACCCCTCCCCATCAGGTGTGTGTGCTCAGCCGTGTCCAGTTTCCATTAGGAGTCACTCCTTACTCACCTCCAACTCCTTCAGCCCTAAGCATCCGCTAATCTACTTTGTGTTGCTATATATATTTGCCTATTCTGAATACTTCATATAAATGGAGTTATCAAGGTTCAACTTCCCCTGGGTCAGGAAGATACTCTGGAGGAGGAAACAGCAACCCACTCCAGCGGGCTACACTCCACAGGGTCACAAACAGTTGGACATGACTGACCACATGCACATACATATGGTACCTCTATGCTTAACTTTTGGAGGAACTATCAAATTGCTTTCAAAAGCACCTCCAACATTTTACACCCATCAGCAATACATGAAGGTTACAATTTTTCTACATTCTTGCCAACTCAACTTTTTGACCATGGCCATTCTAGTGGGTATAAATAAAGTGGTGAATCACTGTAGCGATATATACATAAAACAACTGTCATCGCCACAAAAATCTACCTTGCACATCTGTGGTTAATTCTCTTTTTCTACTCTGGCAGTAACTGATCAACTATCTGCCACTAGAATTTTACCTTTTATAAAGCTTTATACATTTTGTGTCTGACAACTCCTATGTGATATAATGCTTTTGAGATCCTCCATGCTGTTGCATAGGATCAGTGTATTTTGTACAGTTCTTCTGTGTATTCTTGCCATCCCGTCTTTATATCTTCTGCTTCTGTTAGGTGCATACCATTTCTGTCCTTTATTGAGCCCATCTTTATGAAATGTTCCCTTGGTATTTCTAACTTTCTTGAAGAGATCTCTAGTCTTTCCTATTCTATTGTTTTCCTCTATTTCTTTGCACTAATCATTGAGGAAGGCTTTCTCGTCTCTCCTTGCTATTTTTGGAACTCTGCATTCAAATGGGAATATCTCCCCTTTTCTCCTTTGCTTTTCGCTTCGCTTCTTTTCACAGCTATTTGTAAGGCCTCCGCAGACAGCCATTTTGCTTTTTTGCATTCTTTTTCTTAGGGATAGTCTTGATCCCTGTCTCCTGTACAGTGTCACAAACCTCCATCCATAGTTCATCAGGCACTCTGCCTATCAGATCTAGTCCCTTAAATCTATTTCTCACTTCCACTATATGATCATAAGAGATTTGATTTAGGTCATATCAGAATGGTCCAGTGGTTTTCTCTACTTTCTTCAATTTAAATCTGAATTTGGCAATAAGGAGTTCATGATCTCAGCCACAGTCAGCTCCCAGTCTTGTTTTTGCTGACTATATAGAGCTTCTCCTTCTTTGGCTGCAAAGAATATAATCAATCTGGTTTTGGTGGTGACCATCTGGTGATGTCCATGTGCAGAGTCTTCTCTTGTGTTGTTGGAAGAGGGTGCATGCTATGACCAGTGTGTTCTCTTTGCAAAACTCTATTAGCCTTTGCCCTGCTTCATTCTGTACTCCAAGGAAATATTTGCCTGTTACTTCAGGTGTTTCTTGACTTCCTACTTTTGCATTCCAGTCCCCTCTAATGATAAGGACATCTTTTTTGGGTGTTACTTCTAGAAGGTCTTGTATAGAACCGTTCAATTTCAGCTTCTTCAGCATTACTGGTTGGGGCATAGAGTTGGATTCCTGCGATACTGAATGGTTTGCCTTGGAAATGAACAGAGATCATTCTGTCGTTTTTGAGACTGCATCCAAGTACTGCATTTCAGACTCTCTTGTTGACTATGATGGCTACTCCATTTCTTCTAAGGGATTCTTACCCACAGTAGTAGATATAATGGTCATCTGAGTTAAATTCACCCATTCCAGTCCATTTTAGTTTGCGGATTCCTAAAATGTCAATGTTCACTCTTGTCATCTCCTGTTTGACCACTTCCAATTTGCCTTGATTCATGGACCTAACATGGACAGGAACATTCCAGGTTCCTATGCAATATTGCTCTTTACAGCATCAGACCTTGCTTCCATCACCAGTCTCATCCACAACTGGGTGTTGTTTTTGCTTTGGCTCCATCTCTTCATTCTTTCTGGAGTTATTTCTCTACCGATCTCCAGTAGCACTTTGGGCACCTACCGACCTGGGGAGTTCATCTTTCAGTGTCCTATCTTTTTGCCTTTTTCATGGGGTTCTCAAGGCAAGAATACTGAAGTGGTTTGCCATTCCCTTCTCCAGTGGACCACACTTTGTCAGAACTCTCCACCATGACCCATCCATCTTGGGTGGCCCTACATGGCATGGCTCATAGTTTCACTGAGTTAGACAAGGCTGTGGTCCATGTGATTAGATTGGTTAGTTTTCTGTGATTATGGTTTTCAGTTTGTCTGCCCTCTGATGGAGAAGGAAGCTTATGGAAGCTTCCTGACTGGAGAGACTGAGGGGGAAACTGGGTCTTGTTCTGATGGGCAGGGCCATGCTTAGTAAATCTTTAATCCAATTTTCTGTTGTTCCCTCCCTGCTAATACCTGGGGCCAAACTATGGTGGAGGTAATGAAGACAATGGTGACCTTCTTTAAAAGACTGCAGGCATGCACTGCTACACTCAGCACCTCCAACCCTGCAGCAGGCCGCCACCCACCCACCCATGCCTCCGCTGGAGACTCCTGGACACACAGGCAAGTCCAGAACAGTCTCCTGTGGGGTCACTGCTCCTTTCTCCTGGGTCCTGGTGCACAAGGTTCTGTCTGTGCCCCCCAAGAGTCTACTTCCCAGCCCTGTGTAAGTTCTGGCAGCTCTATGGTGGGGTTAATGGCGACCTCCTCCAAGAGGGCTTGTGCCATACCCAAGTCTGCTGCACCCAGAGCCCCTGTCCCTGCGGCAATCCACTGCTGGCCCACACCTCCACAGGAGACGCTCAGACACAGTTCTGTCTCAGTCTCTGTGAGGGTCCTGGGTCCTGGTGCACACAAGGTTTGTTTGAGCCCTCTGAGCATCTCTGGCGGGAATGGGGTTTGATTCTAAATGCGAATTCGCCCCTCGTACCATCTTGCTGGGGCTGCTCCTTTGCCATTGGATGTGGGGTATCTCTATTAAAAACTAATAGCAAAATACCTTTTGCTATTACCCAGCTGTAAAAAACCACCAGGTTTTTCTCAGAACCTTAGCTTTCTTATTTGCTATTAAAGGATAAGATCTTAGTTAAAAAACAAAGGGCCAACAAACAGCACCATATTACAGACTGAACTGAATACCCTAAATTCATGCATCCATCCTAACCTCCAGGACACCTCAGAATGTGACTGGACTTGGAAATAGACGAGATTTTAATTATTTAATGAGATAACTAAGCTAAACTAAGGTCAGATGGGTGGGCCATAATCCCAAATGGCTGTTTTCTCTTGTGAAGAGGAGGTCAGGGCACAGACGTGTGAGGAGAGCAAAGAGGAGGTTATCTGCATGCCATGGAGAGACTCCAGGAGAAATCAAACTTGATCTTGGGCTGCTACTCTCCAGAATGTGAGAATACAAATTTCTGTTGTTTAAGCCACACAGTCTGTGGTTTTTGCCACAGCAGCCCTAGCAAACTAATACAATTGGCATTTTAATACAACCAAACAGTGAGTCACGTACTAGTAATGGCTAGAACCAGGTCTCCTAATTCAAAGAAAAGAGAATCAATAAATGCTAGTTAGTAACCCAAAATGGAAAGATTTATAGCTGATGAGCTGGAAAAATGATTAGTACAAGGTAAAAGTATTCTCAGAAGTTTACAATTGAAAATCATCAGGAATAAGTGAAACGTATGAAATTACGGGAACAATTAATCAAAGACAATAGATGTCAATGTTTGTGATGCTAGTCTGCTTATTTTTTACATATTACTAATTTTCACACTCATCCACAAGGAGATGTTTATCCATATTAAAGTTAAAAATAGAAACTAAATCAGAGCGAAAAGTTGGTAAGAGACGTGTTTTGAAAGCAGGTGAGTCTGATGGCAATCCTGTGCTGCTTTCATAACACTGTTCTGTTTTTCACACACCTCAAGTGAGCAGTGATGTAATGCATACAAAAAAACTATATGTGGCCATGAAAAGGGTTAAGAAAACTCAAAGGCTGATGATAGCCATAGATTTTCTTATGTTACAGATTTTCTTTAATGAGAACATATAAGCTAAAAATAAACACAAGATTTCTTTTTTTAAAATAAATAAAAAGTAATGAAACAAACCAACGATCAGAAAAGGAGCCTGTCTTTCTTTCAACTTGAATGATACATGATATAGGTTCCCTGTATACCATTTTAGGCCTCGTTGGGGACCCAGAATTTAAACTTACAACACTGTGGTTTCAAATTATATTTTATTTATGAATGAATATAACCCCTAGTTTACCTGATGGCTTCTGAATCAATGTGCACAGGTGCAATTCTTTCCAACAGAAATTTGACCATCTCTAGAAAAGGATTTGTTGGCTGCTTAGGATTGGCAAGTTTCCGGGCTATTTCTCTCTATAGGAAGGAAAAGAGTTTTACTGTAAGTATCATCCTTTCACGTTTTTCACATAAAAATGATCCCAGGCATCAAAAGCATTTAAGGATTCAATACCATCAGATGTAAAAAAAAAAAAAAACCACAATCTTTCTCTGCTTTATACCCTGACTAAAATGATATACTCATAAGGCAAGCACTAGAAAATCTAGCCTGTAGAGGAAAAAAAGGGGGATAACATGGTATGATTTACGCCTTTTGTCTCATATTTCTCCCATGAAATTACTGCATAGTAGACAATCTTTAATGCTCTATATTTTTACAACTGATATGCATTTATTTATTTAATGGCTGCACCAGGTCTCAGTTGCAGCATGCGGGATCTAGTTCCCTGGCCAGGGATCAAATCTGGGCCTCTGCATTGGGAGTTAAAAGTCTTAACCACTGGACCACTAGGGAAGTCCCTTTAGTCTCCGCTTTTGAAAAAATTAAAACAATTTATACTGTCATGGGCATGTTTCAATGGTTTACTTCATAGTTTGAAAAAACTTTTCTTTCGGTCAACAATTTTCTTTTTTTTAAAGAGAAGACTTATAAGTGTATAAAGTTTTTCAGTTCTGGAAGATCATACTTGAGTTAAAAAATGGTGACATTGTATCAAAGAGCTCCTGCAAAAGAAAAGATATTGCTGAGACTCTCTGAAGAGTATAAGGACCTAATGATTTTAGGAGACCGAATCCTCCAAAGACAAGGTTAAATTTATAATGTGCTGGGTACTAGAGAAAGAAATTTACATTAATAACAAGGCTTTTCATTGATTATCTCTGATGAATAAGTGGAAATGTTAGTTGAGAAGATAAAGCACATTAAAAGTGCTTTCCAAACTATAAAGCAATATAGCAAATAACAGTCACTCTATTTATTAGTTTTTTCATGAAAAACAAAAAATTTAAGGATATGTGTCCAAGGGGATAAAGGAAACAAATTTCTGTTGTAGTTTCAGTGATTTAAAAAAAATTAATTAATTTGGCTTTGCTGGGTCTTAGTTGCAGCATTTGGGATCTAGTTCCCTAACAAGGGAATGAACCCGGGCCCCCCTGCATAGGCAGCAAGGAGTCTTAGCCACTGGATCACCTGGGAAGTCCCTCAGTGACATGTTGACACAAATTAATTATAAAGGTCATATTAAATTAGATAGCATCCATGTTTGCTATTAGAGTGTAAAAATCCAAAGGACTGAGATTCTGAAGAAAATTTATTAGTCACTAGGAAGTGCTTGATTTATTTTGCAAGTAGTAATTAACCAAGCAAAATTTCAACATTTGAGAAAATAAATATTTTAGTCAGTGCTTAGGTCCTTATACACTTTGCTCTATACTACAAATACACATTTAAAATTTTGTACTATCTTTTGAAATCAGACTTACTTTGTGCAAGTCTCCCTAAAGAGGGGATTTTCCTCCCACTTGGTATAAAATCTACTTGCTTTAACATAAGATAAAGTCAGTGATTGTCTAACAACAACTATGCCATTGGAAAATTGCTAGGCAAACTATATAGTCTGTATTAAAAAAATGGAAGAACTAGGCATTAGAAAAGAACTATGGTATTACATATAAGTATAGGAAAAATAAAGGAAATGCTAACAGGAAAAAGAGTAAATCACATTTTAAGCACAGTGATAGGACTATATAAAATATACCAATGTATATAAATAATAATATATTTAAATAATTCTTCAAACAATATTTTATGTATGTAATAATTAGGTAATCTCTCATAACAATTATTTTTAAAAAGTATATCTGTCATAATCTAAGTGTAAGCTTATACTGGGGATAAGCAACAAGCCAAATTAGTATGTGGCAAGTAGGCAGCAACAAATAAAGTTTCCTTTACATGTTCAAAGAAAAAAGACTTCCCACATCTCTATTCTCCTGCATCCTACAATCAATTCACCCTGAGATGTTTTCCTTACATCTGTTTTTCATATACTTTCTGGATTTGGAAGCTCTTAGATATATCTGTTCTGACAAATAGCAGAAATCACATTACTACCACTTTTCAAAGTCAGAGTCCTATTTTTCTCAGACCAAAAAGTACCACTTGATTATTTATTCTTTTTTTTTTTTTTATTCTTAAGATTTGTATTCCTTGAGCAGTACTCCGTTTGTATGGGTTCTTGCAAATGACGGAATATAGAGAAAGAACACTGTCATGGGCCTATTAAGAGCTGGACTCTGCCTGAAGCTCAGTCACTAGCTGTGAAACACTGGATGAGAAACTTCACCTCTTTAAAATGTAATCTTTATCTGTAAAATGAAGTGGTTAAACCAATTATCTCTATGGTATTTTTCAAGCCATTTCATTCTATGATCCAATTATATTAGTAGATGCCCAGCAGAACACAGTATTCTGGAACTGGAATTCTAAATACGAAAGAAGTAAATGAAACCTTTAAATGCTGTCAGCAAACCATCCCATTCAGAAGTGCAAAGACAAGGTATTTTGGGCACTTGTCACATTCACATCCCTAGGTACAGTGGAAGAATCCACTGCTCTCTTCCCTAAACTGGCTTCCTCCCACTTCTTCCTAACTACTACTCTTTTATGATCCACTTAAAGATCCTATGTGCCTACTAGACTGAGGAAAAAAAAACCATATTCCATGCTCCCAAATGACTTTGTATATACATCTGTTTATAGTCCTTATCACTAATCACATATTTAAATTATTATCTTTCTAAAGCAAAGTGAGACATAAATAACTGAAGTGACTTTCTTTCTCTCCTTCATCGGTATAAGCCTGGTCCCAAGCATAGTGTGTCACATGTGTGCAATCCTGTATTGTGTTATGTATGTGTAATACTGTCATATATGTGAAACACAAATTTATTATTATTTAAATCCTAAAGGGCAGTCTGGAACCATGTATTAGGCAGGATACCTATATCCACATCTATCTATATCCTCTTAACAACACTGTGAGGTTGTTAGCATTTACAGATGAAAAAAATGAGTCTCAAAAATACTAAACAACTTGCTAAAGGTCACAGCAATAGTAAATGGTAAAGATGAAATTAGAAACTGTCTCATAAAATGGTAAATAAATGAATGAATTTTTCCTTGGGTATTGTCAACAATTGGTTTTCTATAAAATAGCCTAAAAATAGAATGAAGACAAAAGCCTAAACACGAATTACCTTCTCTATAAATGTGTATATGGCAACTTAACTATTGCTGATATACTGACAAGGGTTTTTCCCATGCCAATACAGGGGAGAATACACACCTACACACAAGAAAATTCTTATTTATCTAATAAATGTCTACTAAATACAAAGCATTTTATCTTGCTCAGTTCCTAGGACCAATCTCCCTGGCTTACTTCTCTAGTGTTTTTCCTGGAATTTGACTGACTAGTGATAAGTAAAAATAACTAAGTTGACCACAGATATACTCCTAGGTGATTCAGAGCTCACAATATTGTTACATTCACACAAATAAAATAATTTATGTAAAGCAGACTTTAATGAAATCTAAGTTTCTATAAGCAAAGCTAGGGGAACAAATAGACAAGGATAATTTACTAACCACACAAACATCTGCCTGTTTGCATGAACAGGTTGGACTGATTAACAACTCCAACTGAGACCGCAGTTTCTCATCATCACCGAGAACTTGGTTAAATTTCTTCACAAAATCTTGTGCTTTGCCAGGATCAGGCAAATTCTCTAGAAGATTAAAAGAAAATCAATACTACAAAAGAAAAACTACTAAACTAAAACCAAGCTATCTTAAAAAATACTGCTGTCCTATCAAAAGATAGACTATAAGGAACTTAGAAATAAAATTATTAAGGATTATTTTTTCTTACTAAATAAGTATTAAACTGATAGTTCCACTGGGTAAATTATTTGATGTCTCCTATATACCTACAGAGTGAATAAACATACTCACTTGCTATAGTCATCAGTTTTCCAAACATAGCAGAACAGTTAGCTTCTGACTGAAATTTAAAACAAAAACAAATGATATCATATGTGCTAACAAAATTTCATTAAGAAAACCTATACTAAAAAAAAAAGAAAAAGAAAAAGAAAACCTATACTCAGTATTGTACATTTTCTTAAGTTAAAAAAATCCATCATGATATACCCAGTAGGAAATGGCTTACCGTATCCACACCCCATGTAGATAACAAACAACCATGGAGTAACAACTATTAAACTAGCACAAACAGAAGGAAAGGATATGCCAGCAGGAAGGTATTTTAAAAATTTTGAAAGTTATATAACTTTCATAGGGAAATTATCTTGTCAGAAAACAGAACAGAAAATAATGAAAACAATTATATCAAAATTACTGTGAAACTATACACCAAAGAAAATTAACTAAAAATGTGTAAAGTAGAAAAATTTTCTTTCTGAATAGTTCTACTAGCTATTCTGTGGCCCATTAATTAATCTATCACTTTCCTTCCTACTGCCCTTTCCTCCATTACAAGAGTACTATTTTATTAATGAATCTGTATGATCCCATGGACTTCCTGCTTTTGCTAAAGTTTTGTTGGATCACTATCATGCCCATCTTTTACGAACTATCTGTGTTTCTGCACCACAGAGGCACAGTTAAGCAATTCCAGAGACTGTATGGTCATTTACCAAAAATAAAAAAAGACAACACTTGCTTTAGGCATCCATGGCCACTGAGGGGTCTCTGTGTATGGTTCCCTGGCTAAGTACACCTACTCTAGCAAATATGTTTACAAGTATTTAGAAGTAATAAGAGATTATTTATGTTTCTTTTTTCAACCTTCAGAAAATGCTGGGCAGTATTTCTTTATTAATTTGACTTTGGAATATTCAAAGGATTGATACCTGATTTGATACTGATGCTACAATGACAGACCATAAGTCAAAGAGGAAAAAAATTTGACTTCTAATATAATTTTATATTGAGGTTTAATTCTAATTATTTGAAAATTGATAAACTATAAATTCTTAGTGTCAAAATACTTAATATACTAGAAAACACCATTTCTGTGCTCATGCTGAAAAATAAGATTTTTAAAATATCCATATGAAATGCAAATTTATCTTGGATAACCACAGAAACTGACATTTGGAAAATAAAACACCTGAGATACCTTTTGCTTGCTTCATTATACAGAAAAATTGACAATGACTAAAACTGTGAATTTAAACAAATCACGAACTTACTGTAGGCTGCTTGTGCAAATCCAACAGTTCTCGTACATGACTTCTAAGCATGTTCTGACACTTCCACATTTCATTGAGAGCTCTGTAAATAAAGTTATAAATATGAAAGATGTACATAATATAACAATACTGGTAATTATTCAACTTTACTGCTTTTCTCACTGAATGGTGTAGATAACACCATTCTTCTACATCTACCTAAAATTTAAAGCTTCAGAAAATTTACTTATTAGGATTAAGATAGTTTGGTTTAAAATAGTAAATATAAGGCTTCTTATGAGAGAAATTATTTGAGAAGTTTTCAAGGATGAATAGGATCTTGCCAGGTAAACTGAAGGAATTCAAAGACATTCTAAGCAGAGGTAGCCAGAAAGTTCTGTTACAAACAGAGAGAAAAGTGTCATTAAAGTTCATGGCACACACAGGGACATGAAAACAATTTATAGGCTTGGAGTACAGAATGTGAGTGGGGGAGCATAAGGAATCTGGAAATTACTACAGAAAAGGATCAGATTGTGAAAGGCCAGGCTAAGGGGGTATGCATAAAACAGTGCAGATGACTTCAAAAATGAATTTCTTAGAAATGATGTGGATTCAAACATGCCAAATTTAAATTGAGTTTCTTTACTCTAGATTCTTCTCTTTCCTTGACAGTAGATTTTCTTCTCTTACAAACCCACTCTGTAATTTCAGGTGCTCAAATTAGTTTATTTCTGAGTACTCTTTGCCAAATATAAACAGAAATCAAGACCTTTGGCCCGGAATTTACTATCTAAAGTGAATATTATAAACTACTTGCAAATCCTTAAAATGATGGCTGATGTCTTCTAATAGGGTATGTTACTCTGTGGACTTTCTGCTGAAAACACATAATCTCAATCCAATGATGAGGAAACACTGAATGAACCCGAACTGAGAGAGCACTCTATAAAATAACTGACCTACGCAACACTGTTCTGAGAACCGTCAAAGTCATAAAAGTCCAAGACAAACTGAGAAATGGTTCCAAATTTAAAAACACTAGAGAAGTGATAATTAAACATGCAACATATAATCCCAGAAAGGGAACAAAAATCCATGAAGGACATTATTTGGACAATTGAGGAAATTTGAAAAAACACTGGATTACACAATATTAAACCTCCTGACTTTCATAAAAGCACTCTAGTTATATAAAAGAATATTCTTGTAACTAAGGAATACCTATGTATTAGATGTAAAGGAATACAGTGTCTGCAAATTACTACCTATGGATCAAAAGAAAATATGTATATAAAGTACATGCAAATGATAAAGCAAATGGTCAAAAATTAGGAATCTCACTAAATGGGATTTAAAAAGCTTTGTTACTATTTTTGAAACTTTTCTGTAAATTTGAAACTATATGAAATTAAAGGCAATATATATACACGTAAATGTAATAGCGGAGGTTCTTACTCAGAAGAATCAGAATTCTCAATGAGAGGAGTCATTTACTTTTTTAAAAGCTTTTATAAAAGTGGAATGCCCACAGATTCTAAGTGGCCTGGGATAGTTAAGATTTATGGTGGCTGTCTGAACAAAATTATTAATAGTGCCTTCTTTCAATCTCAAAAATACCTGTAGAATAAATCATACAGTTATTCCACACAGAAGTGATTTGGACATGTTCTCCTGACAAAGAACCAGTTCTTATTTCTTAGGCTTAGTATGGTAAACCTCCAATAATGTGATTTAGATCCCAGTCAACAGGTGCACAACAGACAATTTTGACATGGGGACTTCTCTGAATTCCTGAAACCATATTGCTCAGCTGCCAAATATACATATGCATATAGGAATATTTTTGCTTTTAACTTACTTGAATTTATATGATAAAAAATTTTTGCTATAAATATTTATCTGAGGTTCTTGATTCAACTAGAAGAAGCAATAACTCTATCAACAGCAGTTAATTAGAAATGATTAAGTAAATAACTGTATAAAATACTCAAGAATCATTTAAAAAGTAACTTACTTGACAGCATTTGGATCCAAACTAGCATATAAATAATACAAGCATTTCATTCTCTCTTCTGTTTCCAGGTTGTGGGGGACAAGATACTGAGCAAAGATTTTCTCTACCAATAGTCTATGAAGCAAACAAAGAGAAAAAGAACCAAGTAACAAAATTATTCTGTTTTTCAGAAGCAAAAGCCATTTGATATTTTAACCTCCTTGTGCAAAGATACCATACCAATGGTGATACCGATGTGTGCAAATAAACGGAAAAGATCAGTATGTGATCAATGTTTTTCCTTGCAAGTATAGTTATTTTTAAATTTAGAGCTACAGTTGTTACTTATGGCTTTACACTGTGTCAGCCTGAAACATCTGTTCTAAAAGGGTTATATATTATTCCTAAGCACAGGATGCTAAGCCTGTTCCACCTGTTCGTCATCATCAGTCTGGAATCATCAGAAATTATTTAACATTACAAATAAAGCTACGATCAAGAATTACTAATTCTCAAAAAAATGTATCAATTTCCTCTGATTACAGTTCGGCTCCTTTCCCATGTTGTCATTTTGTAAAATCAAGGTAATCTTCCTTCATCATCCTGAAAATCAGCTTCTCTTATGCAGATCTGTCTTCACTCCACATTCTAAACTCCTTACCATATTTAAACATCCTTCTTGCTAAGCTTATATTTATTATTCAGCATCACTAGAATTAAGGATTCTTCTTATAAGGATTATAATTATAATTATTATTCTTATTTAATCCTTATTAAATATAAGGATTCATTAGCCAATCAAATACATAATCAATAATGTTAAAGTAGTCTAAATAAAACACTGCAAAGTATTTTGCAAAAAACAAAATTATTAACTATAATCCAATAGAGAATTATGAGTAACATTCAGAAAGGGAAAACAACATAAGTTCTCATCTCAACAAAAGAATTTTCTATATATGGGGATGGAAGTTAGACTTACTAGGTGATCATTTGGCAATATATACAAATATAGAATCATTATGCTTATACACTTGAAATATAATGCTATATGTCAATTATGCCTCAAAAAAAAAAAAAAAAAAAGAACAGTAATACCTCAATTAGTACTTACAGCGTTGCAAAAAGGAAAAATAACTAGCACTTAAAAAACAGTGCTACATTGCCAGGCAGTGGGCCGGGGGGCTTTACATTCATTATTTTATTTAATTCATAAGACAATCCCGTAAGGAAGGCTTTACTCTGACTACTTTTTAGGTAAAATCAAGTGCACAAAAGTTAAACCCATTTTGCAACAGTACAGATCTAATAAGGGGTAGAATGAATACTTGGTCTCTGGTCTGAGTCCAACTCTCACACCTATATTTCACAACTATTATGCTAACTGATAATTTTGGCTATAGTCTTATTTAAACATGATATGTCTAAACATGAAGAAAGTGATTTCTGAACTTAGAAACTAAGTATTATGAAAAAAATCAAACAAAAACCATATTAAAAAATTAAAAACACTTTTATATTCAACCATTTTACCAACATATGAAACTCACTTGTCATCGATGCTATTCTGATAATATATATGCAAAAGTTTGTCCTTTATCCAGCTGACTTTCTCTGCAGCTTCCTTCCCTGCTTCACCATGAAGACAGTATTTCTTATAAAGCTGAGCCAGACCCATCATAGCTTCTTTTCTTACTCGCCACTAGAAAGTACAAAGTTTACTAGATGAGCTAGATACCAAATTTTAGTATACTAACTGTCAAAAATTATGATTTCTTCTAATAGGCTGCACAGATTTAGGTGTGCATAGATTAGCACAGTATTTATTTTCATAAAAGACAAATCACTTAAACAACAATTTTGATTATGTTTCTGTTTAGAAATCAGACTAGTTTCCAAATTATCCAGTGCAAATACTGCTATATCACCTATCAATTTTTTATTTTCTTCAAAGCCAAGCAACAATAAATCTTACAAAAAATCTCATTTGATTCTGTCTAAAAAAAAATTTGGCCAAGTTTTAGAAGTGATTAAAAAATAAGAGAAAGTGTACAATTCAGTCTACAAACAAAAGCCGAATCATCTGGAATGTTATATCCTAGTTATATCCCTTTTGATATTAACTCAGAAGAGAAAACCAGGGTGGGAGGTTGGAGAGAGGTTCAAGAGGGAAGAGACATATGTATCAGCTCAGTTCAGTCACTCAGTCGTGTCCAACTCTTTGCGACCCCATGAATCGCAGCACGCCAGGCCTCCCTGTCCATCACCAACTCCCGGAGTTTACTCAAACTCATGCCCATCGAGTCGGTGATGCCATCCAGCCATCTCATCCTCTGTTGTCCCCTTCTCCTCCTGCCCCCAATCCCTCCAAGCATCGGGGTCTTTTCCAGTGAGTCAACTCTTCGTGTGAGGTGGCCAAAGTACTGGAGTTTCATCTTCAGCATCAGTCCTTCCAATGAACATCCAGAACTTATCTCCTTCAGGATGGACTGGTTGGATCTCCTTGCAGTCCAAGGGACTCTCAAGAGTCTTTTCCAACACCACAGTTCAAAAGCATCAATTTTTCGGCGCTCAGCTTTCTTCACAGTCCAACTCTCACATCCATACATGACTACTGGAAAAACCATAGCCTTGACCAGACGGACCTTTATTGGCAAAGTAATGTCTCTGCTTTTTAATATGCTGTCTAGGTTGGTCATAACTTTCCTTCCAAGGAGTAAGCGTCTTTTAATTTCATGGCTGCAATCACAATCTTTAGTGATTTTGGAGCCCCCAAAAACAAAGTCTGACACTGTTTCCACTGTCCTCCCCATCTATTTCCCATGAAGTGATGGGACCAGATGCCATGATCTGTTTTCTGAATGTTGAGCTTTAAGCCAACTTTTTCACCCTCCTCTTTCACTTTCATCAAGAGGTTCTTTAGTTCCTCTTCACTCTCTGCCATAAGGGTGGTGTCATCTGCATATCTGAGGTTATTGATATTTCTCCCGGCAATCTTGATTCCAGCTTGTGCTTCTTCCAGTCCAGCATTTCTCATGATGTACTCTGCATGTAAGTTAAATAAGCAGGGTGACAATATACAGCCTTGACATACTCCTTTTCCTATTTGGAACCAGTCTGTTGTTCCATGTCCCGTTCTAACTGTTGCTTCCTGACCTGCATACAGGTTTCTCAAGAGGCAGGTCAGGTGGTCTGGTATTCCCATCTCCTTCAGAATTTTCCACAGTTTATTGTGATCCACACAGTCGAAAGCTTTGGCATAGTCAATAAAGCAGAAATAGATGTTTTTCTGGAACTCTCTTGCTTTTTTGATGATCCAGCGGATATTGGCAATTTGATCTCTGGTTCCTCTGCCTTTTCTAAAACCAGCTTGAACATCTGGAAGTTCACGGTTCACATATTGCTGAAGCCTGGCTTGGAGAATTTTGAGCATTACTTTACTAGCGTGTGAGATGAGTGCAATTGTGCGGTAGTTTGAGCATTCTTTGGGATTGCCTTTCTTTGGGATTGGAATGAAAATGGACCTTTTCCAGTCCTGTGGCCACTGCTGAGTTTTCCAAATTTGCTGGCATATTGAGTGCAGCACTTTCACAGCATCATCTTTCAGGATTTGAAATAGCTCAACTGGAATTCCATCACATCCACTAGCTTTGTTCGTAGTGATGCTTTCTAAGGCCCATTTGACTTCACATTCCAGGATGTCTGGCTCTAGGTGAGTGATCACACCATTGTGACTATCTGGGTCATGAAGATGTTTTTTGTACAGTTCTTCTGTGTATTCTTGCCACCTCTTCTTAATATCTTCTGCTTCTGTTAGGTCCATACCATTTCTGTCCTTTATGGCTAATTCATGTTGATGTATGGCAGAAACCAAAATAATACTGTAAAGCAATTATCCTCCAATTAAAAAGAAAAAAAGCAAAATTGGGTATCAAAATCTTAGAATTATAAAGTTGGAAAGCACCTTAGTGATAGTCTTAAGTCAATTTTATTACTTTGTAATCAAAAGGGCAAATCAGTTACCTAGTCACACCCTAATCCATGAAAGACTCTGGGAGTTAAAGAGATTGGAGGGGTTTAAGAGGAGGGAAGAAAGGTGATCAGAGGAAGGTGGACAGAAAAGGAGATTATAAAAATCTAGAGTTAGAAAGACAAAAGAACAATATAATAATAACCACAAGGTACTTATCTCTAATAAACCAGAGTATACTTATCTTTGGTTTATTTAATACTTTCTTGAAATTTTTTTGGTATATTTTTCTCAAGTTTAGATTACTTAGTAGGCGAAATGAAACTGTTCCCATATAACAAGTAAAGGATGCCTTTTGACATTTCTAACATGAAACCAAGGAATGTCAGCAGTGAAATCTAAGATTTTAATTCATCCCCACTTTTTAGAGAAAACAAAATTTAGAAAGGCTATACTCTAGGTTATTAAATTCATTACACAAAAATAACAGTTCCTAAAATGTCCAGTAGGCGTTATTAAGACCATATCATACAATCTCAGTTAGCAAGAATCATTTACTCAGCTCATCCTGAAATTACAAACAAATAGTGACAGAAGTAGAAGTGAAATGTTTCTAAAAGGAAAAGTAATAAAAATGGCAATACTTGAAATCTGGTTTGGAGGCTGGGGAGGTGGTAATTAACAACTGAGCACTAGGGAGTGTTATTTCATTTAAATTAATGCCAAAGGGAAAAAACTCTTCAGACAGAGAATTAATGACACAGTTGAACAAGTTAAATGGTGTTTATATATCTCTGCCTCCTATGACTATTTCAAAACAATTTAAAGAATGCATCTTCCTATATATTTCTATAGCAAGATACTGCTTTTCTATCTCGAAATCATAGCTAAACTGCATTTAGTTTCAGGATGGTAGGAGATTTAAAAATTGTGCTTCAAATAAAATAGCACACTTTCAAAGGCAACCTTTGTTAAAGACGTTAATAAGTAACATGTTTTATCAGCCTGCCATGCCTATATGTCTCTTATAGTTGACACTATTTCTTAGCAACTATTACTGTTCTTAGTACTACTTTTATCAACCCACATTTTTAATTGCATCCACATACAGGAAATTACACAAAGAATAATGACTAAACATCATTTTAGCTCTAAGCTTAGCATAGCAATATGGAAACACCACTTTCACAGGAAGTATGATATTCCAAGACAGGTATTTCTGCAAATGCTAAGTATAAAGGAAACAAATGATGATGATCACTATTCTTCTGAAACTCATCATGTAAGTGAAAAGGTAAAACAAAACTTTAATTTTGCTGCTCGTTTTGTAAAGGTGAGCTAAAAAACCCATACCTAAGATATGAAAAGCTAGAGAATCCAATGTATTCGTTTGTAAAAATAATGAAAAATTTGCCAGAAATACATAAATTCTGAGCTCTTTATATTTGGTATTGTATTGACTTTCAAGACAACTTTAAATATAAAATAATTTCTATTGTATTTTGCTAACAATGTAAACATAGTAAATTACAAAAGAATAAAATTCCTCAGGTTTTACCCGTTTATCCAGTGTTCTTTCTCTTACAAAGCCAAGTAGCTGATCATTCACTAAGGCAAGGTCTCTTTTGGCAGCAGTTATTATAGTAACAATAACATCATGACGAATAGCTTCTTCTGGATCATGGGATCGAACTTTCAAATATTCTGAAACAGAAAAAATTAAGCTAAATGTAAGCTATAATATTCATTATGTTCACAATGACAAAAAAAAAAAAACAAACCCTAATGCTTTTATGTCTATATACTGGAACAACTGTAAAATGAGGCATAAATTAAAATCATTTAATTTTTGAGGTGGCCATTACATAATAACAAAATGAACTATATCATACTACTTGTTACTGAAGAGTTACATCTTAACAAATAATATTTTATATCAACTATTATGGAAAAGTTAAATCAGTACCTGATTTGAAATCAAAGCAGCACCTGATTTATACAATACATATTAAAAGACTCGAAAAAAAATACAATAAAAATTCTTATAGCATTGCACAATATAAAATAACATTCTATGACCTCTAAAAAAAATCCTAGATAATTATGATACGAACAAAGTTATTTCCTCTCTTTCTGGCAAACACTTTGTTTATTTTTGGAAAAACTGATAAAAATTTGGTAAAAAGTTTATTTTTGTTTGTGCTGGGTCTTTGTTGCTGTGCAGGCTGTTCCCTAGTTGCCCAAGCAGAGGGTACTCTCTAGTTGTGCAAGCAGGGGCTACTTTCTAATTGCAGTTCTTGAGATCTCATTGTGGGAGCTTCTCCTGTTGTGGAGCATGAGCTACAGGGTGCGTGGACTCAGTAGTTACGGGTCCCAGGCTCTGGAGACAGGCTTGGTAGTTGCGGCACACAAGCTCAGCTGTTCTGTGGCATGTGGGGTCTTCCTGGTCAGGGATCGACCCGTGTCTCCTGCACTGGCATGCGGATGCCTTACCACTGAGCCACCACGGCAGCCTGGGAAACAGTATTTGATTGTGGTGGTGCAGTCACTAAGCTGAGTCAGACTCCTGCAACCCCATGAGGAGCAGCCTGCCGGGCTCCCCTGTCCACGGCATTTCCGAGAACACTGGGGTGGCCTGACATGTCCTCCTCCAGGGGACCTTCCTGGCCCAGGATCCAACATGAGTCTCCTGCACTGCAGGCAGGCTCTTCACTGCTGAGCCTCCTTACACTGAGCCTGGAGCCCAAGTATTCTGATAGAAGCTATTTATTTGTTACAACCAAATAAGTAGGTTTAAACGCTTTATTTCAAGTGAAGAATGAGACATTCTACTCATCTATTTCAGAAGAGATCACTTATCTACTTATTTTTAGACATGTTACTATACTTAATTATCACAGAGATATGATGATTTGTGCCCAAATTGGAACTCACAAGGAAGAGTCTACTTCTTTAAACTGTGATTCCAAAAAATTCCAAAGGATTACAATGTGAAGATTTCTAATTTAATTTTATTGTATAAACATGAAATCACTCACTAGTCCATGACTGTTAGAGACCTGAAACAGTGCCAGAGTGAAACCTATTCAGAAACCAAACTTAAAGTCAAAGGCCACATCTAAAATATATTTGTGTGATTGCATTCATATTTCAATAGACCAGCCACCTTACCTGTGAGATCCTTTGCTAAATCTGGGTGATTCATTAAACAGTGACTGGCAAATTTCACACTTTCTAATCTCACTGGAACATGAATGTCATTAAATCTATACAGAAAAAGATGGCTAAATATTAGTTGTAAGGCAAAATAACTATTTTCAAATAAGGTACATCAACAGTACATAAATACCTATTAAAAAAATGGTTACTGATTAGAAAATATGCTGGTTATTAAAATGACAGTTACATCATTCTGAAGGAAGAATATAAAATAAAAAAATATATAATTTCACAACGATATTTGTTTACAACAGGATTTTCACCATGCTAAAACAAAACAGTATAAAACATCCCCCAACCCAAACTATGCATGTTGAAGAGCCAAAAATTTGTAGCTTAAAATTATGCCACAAGACAAACAAAAAATAAATATTCTTAATGCACAACATCTATCTGAGAAAAGTTTACAGGAGAAAAATGCTAGAAGAATGTGAGGTAGAAAGCCAGGGCAGACCCGGAGATAACTACACAAAACACATGTGCCATACCGCCTCACGGCAAAAAAGGTTTCACGCGGCTGGAACCACCTGCAACTGCGCTTTCTGTTGTTCCTGTTTAGTTGCTAAGTCACGGACAATTCTTTGCCACCCCACTGACTGCAGTCCACCAGGCTCCTCTGTCCATGGGATAACCAGGTAAGAACACTGGAGCGGGCTGCCTTTTCTTCTTCAGGGGATCTTCCTGGCCCAGCGTTCAGCCCGTATCTGCACGGGCAGGCAAATTCTTTACTGCTGAGCCACCAGTACTCAGTTCAGTTCAGTCGCTCAGTCGTGTCCGCATTTTGTGGCCCCACGAACCGCAGCACGCCAGGCCTCCCTGTCCGTCACCAACTCCCGGAGATTACTCAAACTCAAGTCCATTGAGTCGGTGATGCCATCCAACCATCTCATCATTTTTTTTAGATTTCACATATAAGTGAAACCATACAGTATTTGTCCTTCTCTGTTTGACTTGTTACCCTTAGCATAATTCTTTCTAGGTTCATCCATGTTGTCCCAAATGGTAAGCTGTCTTTCTTTATGGAGGAGTAAGACTCCATCGTGTGTGTATATACCACATCAACCTTATCCACTGATGTGCTGTTTGGGCACTCGGGCTGCTTTCCTGTCTTGGCTATTATAAACAATGCCGGGATGAACATGGGGCTACTGCATCTATCTTTTCTGATTAGCATTTCTGTTTTCCTCAGGTAAATACCCAGGACTGTAATTCCTGGATCACATGACAGTGTCATTTTAAATTATCTGAGGAACCTCCAGACTGTTTTCGATGGTGGTGGCACCAATTTACACGGCCATCAACAGTGCAGAATGGCTCCCTTTCCTCCACATCTCTGCCAACACTTGTTATTTGTAGTAGTTTTGAAAACAGCCATTCTGACAGGTGTGAGGTGGTATCTCATTATGGTTTTGATTTGCACTTCCTTGATGATTAGTGATGTTGAGCATCTTTCTAAAAAATATATCTATTTATTTTTAATTGATTGATGATCGGTTTACAACATTGGTTTGATTTCGATCATACATCAACATGAATTAGCCAAAGGTGTACAAATATCCCCTGATGTTGAGCATCTTTTCATATGTCATCTTTGGAAAAATGTGTATGAGATCCTCTCCAATTTTTATAACAAGTTGCTTGCTTTTCTGATGTTGACTTGAATGAGCTATTTATATATTTTAGATATTAACAACTTATCATGTATATTATTTGGAAATACCTTCTCCCATTCAGTAGAATTATTGATCCTAGTTCTGTGAAAAAGGCCATTGGTATTTTGATAAGGATTGCCCTGAATCTGTAGATTGCCTTTAACAATATTAACTCTTTCAATCCACAGACAAAGTATATCTTTCCAACTCTGTGTGTTGTCTTCAGTTTGGTTCATCAGTATCTTACAGTTTCCCAAGTACAGGTCTTTTGCCTCCTTAGGTAGGTTTATTTTGAGGTATTCTATTCTCCATGATGTGGCTGTAAATGGGATTATTTTCTTAATTTTTCTGATAGTTCATTGTTAGTGTATTCAGATGCAAAGATTTCTGTTTATTGATTTTTGTATCCTACAACATACTCAAATTCATTGATGAATTCTAATAGTTTTCTGGTGGCATCTTTAGGATTTTCTATGTAGTATTATATGTCATCTGCCAATAGTGAGTTAGGACCTAACAGAGGCAGAAGATATTAAGAAGAGGTGGCAAGAATACACAGAAGAACTCTACAAAAATTGTCTTAATGACCAGGATAACCATGATAGTGTGGCCACTCACCTAGAGCCAGATATCCTGGAATGTGAAGCCAAGTAGCCATAGGAAGCACTGCTACAAATAAAGGTAGTGGAGGTGATGGAATTCCAGCTGAGCTCTTTAAAATCCTTAAAGATGATGTTAAATTGCTGCACTCACTATGTCAGCAAATTTGGGAAACTCAGCAGTGGACGCAGGACTGGAAAAGGTCAGTTTTCATTCCAATCCCAGAGAAGGGCAGTGCCAAATAATGTTCAAACTATTGGACAATTACGCTCATTTAGCAGACAAGTAACGTTATGCTCATGGGGTTGCAGAGTCAGACACGACTGAGCGACTGAACTGAACTGAACTGAAGGTAATGCTCAAAATCCTTCAAGCCAGGTTTCAGCAGTACATGAACAGAGAACTTCCAGATGTACAAGCTGAGTTTAGAAAAGTCAGGGGAATCAGAGATCAAATTGCCAACATTCACTAGATCATAGAAAAAACAAGGGAATTCCAGAAAAACATCTATTTCTCCTTCATTGACTATATTAAAGCCTTTGACTGTGTGGATCACAATCAACTGTGGAATATTCTTAAAGAGATGGAAATACCAAACCACCTTTCCTGACTCCTGAGAAACCTGTATGCAGGTCAAGAAGCAACAGTTACAACTGGACACAGAAAAAGGAGTTGGTTTAAAATTGGGAAAGGACTATGATAAGGCTATAATATTGTTACTCTAGTTTATTTAACTTATATGTGGAGTATAGCATGCAAAATGCTGGGCAGGATGCAGCACAGGCTGGATCAAGATTACCAGGAGAAATATCAACAACCTCAGATATGCAGATGATTCCACTCTAATGGCAGACAACGAAGAGGAACTAAAGAGCCTCCTGATGAGGGTGAAAAGAGGAGAGTGAAAAAGCTGGCTTAAAACTTAGCATTCAAAAAACTAAGACCTTGGTACCTGGTCCCATCACTTCACTGCAAACAGAAGGGGAAAAAGTAGAATCAGTAACAGATTTTATTTCCCTGGGCTCCAAAATAGTGACTGCAGATAGTGAATGCAGCCATGAAATTAAAAGACGCTTGCTCCTTGGAAGAAAAGCTATGACAAACATAAGAGAGTATATTAAAAAGCAAAGATATCACTTTGCTGACAAAGGTCTGTATAGTCAAAGCTATGGTTTTTCCAGTAGTCAGGCACGGATGTGAGAGTTGGACCATAAAGAAGGCTGAGTGCCAAAGAACTGATGTTTACGCTTTCTAACTGTATTGCTGGAGAAGACTCTTGAGAGTCCCTTGGACACCAAGGAGATCAAATCAGTCAACCCTAAAGGCAATCGACCCTGAATATTCCACTGGAGGACTGAAGCTGCAGCTCCAATACTTTGGCCATGTGATGCAAAGACCTAACTCATTGGAAAAGACCCTGCTGCTGGGGAAGACTGAAGACCAAAGGAGAAGAGGGAGGCAGAGGATGAGACGGTTAGATAGCATCACCGGCTCAATGGGCACAAGCCTGAACAAACTCCAGAAGCAAGTGAAAGACAGGTAAGCCTGGCATGCTGCAATCCACGGGGTCGCAAAGAGCTGGACACAACTTAGTGACTAAACAACAGTAATAATCACTGACACAGTTCCATTACTGGTCATTGATTTGTACATATTTTCTGTTTCTTTCTGGTTCAGTCGTGGGAAACAATATGTTTCTAGGAATTTGTCCATTTCTTCTAGGTTGTCTGCTTTGTTGGCATATAATTGATCATAGATAATGTGATTTTAAACATTGAAAACATTTATATTTTTGAAGTGATCTCGTAAATAATCAATAAAACTAAAGTTATTTAATAAACACCTAATAACCCATGGCTGCCTACATTCTAATCCACAGATAACTGTCATATTTTAATAAAATATTTCATTTAGGATTTATATTCTAATTGCCAGAGAAAAGTGAGAATATTACTATTCATGATCAAGTATCAAAACACTTATTACTAAATAATTAAGGGAAATAATCCAGTACAACAGATATGCTAAAAATACGTCTTTGTTTACATGAATAAGAGACCCATTACGAGGACACCAGTGAATGTAAAATTTTCAGTGGAAGAAGCCTCTTACTGTTGATTTAGTTTTTATAAGTTATGCAAGTGAAAAGGAGTCTTGTATTTTTGTTTCAATGTTTTTCTATATATACTAATGTCAATCACAAGGACAGATACACTCCTCTCTGTACTGACAAGTAGAACTGTTTCATTCCCTCGAAATTCTTATAAATTCAAGTTTAATCAATCAAATGGTCAGAATATATTCAAGACCTTCAAAATAGCCTGTTCTGAGCAAATAACTTAAGATATCACTATGTCAGTATCTCCAGCTTGTTATAACATGTGATCTATTTATTTGGCTTCCTTGGGTCCCAGTGGCGGCATACAGGATCTTCACTGCATCATGGGGGCTTAACTGCTCTTTGTCATATGGGATCTCAGCACCCTGCCCAGGGACTGAACCCGTGTCCCTTGTATTGTGAGGTGGAGTCTTATCCACTGTACCACCACGCAAGTCTCTTATTTGTTTTATTTTAGCATTTAACATAGCGTTACTATAACAATTATTATAGTGAGTTTACTTTAAGAAAAATTTTGGAGCCTGTTTCCTGAATCAGTTGAATTAGACAATGATGAATTTCAAATGTTCTCTAGAATATTAATAATAAAAATTGACTTTTTAATCAATGTTTGAAGCAAAGAAACATGTAAATGTAACACAAGAAAGCAATTTAATAAATTTCATAGATTTTCCAACCTTACCATCAAGTTGAATAGAACACAATAATTCCAAGTTCTTCAGAAGGAACATTAAAAACTTTTGAGTATAGAGCAGTGCTACTTTCCATCTCAAAATTATACAATACCGAATTGTTTAAAACACATCTGGCTACCAGATAAGCTACGTATCTCAAGGATAAGCACCAGTAAATAAGTAAACTGTTTGAGTGAAATACGGCATGGACTGGACCATGACGTCTTCAGTCTCATGATTTATTTAAAAAGTTTAAGACTCTGCAGATCTTCAAATGTTTATTCTAATGACATTATTTTACACACGCAAGAAAGATTAAAACCTGTTATGTGGGTAAATAAGAAAAAGTTTCTTCATAAAAAATTCCTCTTCAGTTTACTCTCTAAGAGAGACAAAAACATTGGTATTAAACAAACATATATCAAAGTTTGATATATGTGGTTTTAATCAGGTGTGCCATACTGACTAGCCTCCAAAACATAAGAGTCCACAGAATTGTATGTTCTCTTACCGTCCAAGAAAACACTGCCACAGAGGACGATTCTGTGTTGCTAAATCGGAATCTTTAGAACCAAACAATTTAGCTAAAAGTCGAACAACAGCTAATCGTTCTTCTCCATCATTGCTCTAAGGGGAAAAAAGAAAATAAATAAAGCCTGAGATTTATTCATCAGATTATAATAAAAAACACACAATAGTCCCAAGAAGCTGCAATTTCACTCTTTTTGCTTATAATGATGAAAACTTTAAAATATCATATTCTCTCATTTACTATGCAGAAGTTGATTTAATTCCACGTTAGATCATCAGGGCCTTTGCTCTTATTTCATTCCCTCTCAACTGTTAATTTATGCCTGTTTCTCTGCTTGCTTGCTGCAATCTGCACCGATGCTGTAGAAATATGAAGATAATGATATAATTCTAACATTCCCTAAGAGTCCTAGAAAAAATTCTGTGAACAGAAGACCTACAAATAATTTCTGCCCTACAATTTCATCTCCAACATAAACCTGTATCAATTAAGGTTTTGATATGTGAAGTTTTTTTTTTTTGGTATATGAAGTTTTAATCAATGATCCCCTCATGACTGGAGCAAAAAATACTGAAGAATGTCATGATTCAGGAAAACTCATTGTAATAGAAGACAATGAATCTTACGAGGATCTAAAAAGGTGAATTGAACACTACAAAAAAGCAAAACTTTGTTTTTGACAGGGGCCTATTTTCTTATCCTGAATCAATATACAGTATAAAAATGTCCTTCATTTCACTACTGATGTCACATTAATATATATTGAATTATTCCAAAACCACATGGTGCATGAAATTTTTTAAAAGTCACACACTCACTAGGAAAATAAAGACAATAACCAAAAGCAATTGCTAATTTCTAAAGTGTTCAAATACAGTAACAAAAAGCAACTGCTAATTTTTAAAGTGTTCAAATACAGTGTGTCTAAAGTAATACCAGAAAGTCAATACATAGATATTCATGGGAAAAGATAGCAAGTTAAAAAAGAAAGACTAGAGGAGGTATCACATTTTTTTAAAGAATGCTTTAAAATTTTCAGAGATAGGGGTTTTGTGGATAAAAAATAGGCACACTTATCAAACAGGTAAAAATGAAAATTCAAGGTTTAAAACTACAAAAATGTTTTTCTTTGACAAAGTCTTTCTCAAGCAATGTGACTACAATGCAGATCAGTGCTGCCTTCTGTAAGTTCAACTGACTAGCTAACATGATTTATTTTCTTTTTAAAGAAAAATCAATCTATCCCTTAAAATTCAAACACTAGAAGAAGTGGAAATCTTACTTTACTTGAAAGTGACCACTTCAGTAGCTTGGTGATTATTTCACATGTGACATTTCACACCCACGTAATATAACTACTGAAATAAAACTAAATGAAAACTTACCACTCACCCCCTGCCTTTTTTGACTTTTAAATATGTTCCTTGAGTGAGACTGGAATATGATGATAATGAAGGGAATTTTTTTTCTGGTGCAAAAACTATTTGGTGTCTCTGATATATAGCTATGTTGGTAATCTATCTCAAAGTGAAAATTATCTCATTGAGCTATTACCTAATATATTGTTTGAATACAAATATATATATATAAAGTATTAATTAAAATAATGGATAAAAATCAGAAGTTCTGTATTGATAATTTATTAGTGGCTTTCTAAAAGAAATTCAAAAGGCCACCTAGTTTTTATTTTTCTTCAACCTTAGTTGGAAAAGGTAACCAACTCTTACCGTTTCTAATTACAAAGTAAGCAATTCAGAACAATATTCTCTGTAAAAATTTTCTCCAACCAAAACAAAGCAATTATGATTGTGTTTTATTAATGTTTTAAATTAAGGAATAAATATAAATGCCTGCCTATCTCTGCCTAACATGAAAAAATTATACTGTAAAATGTGGCAAATTTTCTGACAACTATAGCCAATGCTAAGTAACTCAACTATCAGAGCACCCCGTAAAACACAAGGGGGTGACAGCACGCTGAGGACCTGCAATGGGTAGTGTACACAGCTGCAGACAGTGGCCCAGTGTAAAAAGTAAAATCAAACAAACTGTTATTCTGAAGCATTTTCTCAAACACTTTTTTTTGTCTTTAGAGGACTTTTAACTAAAAAGAAGTTGTAGCTATGATTCAGAAATACACCTACAGAAAATCACCACAGCCATAAAAAACTTCCTAGACTATCTGCTTAGCATATACTGGTGACTCAAAAAAGGGGCACTCTAATTAAATACACATGGGCTACCTAGATGGTGAAGTGGTAAAAAAAAAAAATCCTCCTGCCAATGAAGGAGATGCAAGAGACACAGGTTCGACGTATGGGGTCAGAAAGATCTCTTCAGAGTAGGAAATGACAACCCGCTCCAGTATTCTTGACTGGAAAATACCATAGACAGAGGAGCCTGATGGGCTACAGCCCATTGGGTTGGAAAGAGCTGGACATGATTAAGCACACACACACAATTACATATAGATAGTATCTGAACTACTCTGAATCTGTTTCTTCACTTGGGATGAGAAAAGTAATACTGGTACAGGCTAGGGTTACAGTCAGAAGCAAATAAGAACATAGGTTCTTATTTTATAGCACTTGCTGTAAAACAATAAAATATTCCATTATTACTATTATTTAGATACAGTACTAGTTCAACATAAAGTTTTAAAAAGGCACAAATTTATCTAAGAATACAGAAAAACATAAAAATCAATGGCCTTGGGTTATAAATATTGCATTAAAAGAGACTATATAGAAATAACATTAACTAAGGTGCTAAATTTTTTTTAAAAAAGGGAATTAAGAAATCTATTAAAAAAATTCTTGTTCGCCTACTCCTAAAGTATGCCTATGAAAACATCAACTTGTATCAATGAAGAAGAGAGGGTACAAGATGAAGAGTAACTGAGGACAACTGGTAGAGAAAAGCTCATAACCCATTTAAGGTACTACTACTCAAGTTCTAGCCAAACATGTATAATCTGGAGTTTTCAACAAAGTCTGATTTTAAAGTTTATTTATCCACTCAATGTTATCAACTTTTTAAAAAGAGAAAATTCTTTGCATGACATTTTGAAATAAAATTTATCAAATAAAACATTTTTGGGAGGCCAGATTCAGCTCGTAACTTCTGATGTAAGTAAATGAACTTATAGAAGAATGAGGTATGGACAACCAATGTAGCTTAACTTCATTCTGTTTACATTAAGCCTACACATTGAAATCCTGAAGTCTAGTTCCTAATCCATTCCCACCGTCTATTATAGCAGCCTTGTTTAAGGATTAAAGAGGCTTGACTTTCACATTCAAACTCTATATACAGACTGGGAGAAAATATTTTAATGCCTTTTACACAGAAATAATTTAGTATGGAACCACTCTTAGACTGTTGTTGAAATAAACCATTATTAAAAAATAAAACAAAACTTTGTTCTCTGTGTAACGTTTTTCGTACAACAGTTTCTGAGAAACCTAGTAAAATGTCTTTCATACGTGAACAGCAAATTCTTGTCATAAAACAAAACAGACAAATCTTATACCTGTTAAGAGTTTGAAATCAGAGTTCTAATCCCAAATACATTTTAACTGTGTAAATTGACAAAATAATTCATCTTAAATTTTTCATAATAATTTATCTTATGTTTTTCATAACTTAAAAAATAAAAATTGTAGTGCTGGTCCTAAATATACCATAGTCTAATTTAAGGATTAAATAAAATACTGGATATTAAAAAAAAATCTTTCAAAAATTCCAGAATATCAACCAAAATGTAAGATGTTCTTTTCTAAAGTTGAACAAGGAGAAAGGACTGAGTGTTAAGATTTTTGTATTTTTTGAGGAGTTATGAATTTGTTTAGTTGGCTATTTAAAAAACAACAGTAAAAGGAAAAAAAAAAGCCCAGATATACACAAGTCATAATAACGTAAAAATTTTTGTCCTTGATCTATACTATGAAAGGGTCAAATAGTTAAAATCAAGATCCTTTGAGTACTGAGTCTGATATCATTTGACATTCTAAAATACATACATATAATAATATATATCATTTAATAACATTTAATACACTTTGGGGATAACTCCATTTTTTATATCTGTTATTTGTATCACTGTGTTTATCAGGCATTTAACAATTAAGTAAATTATAATTTTAATTGCAATGAAAAACTCTCTTATAACTGAGATGAGAGTCTTTGTTTTACTCGAATGATTAAAAAAAATGTATACGTTAACTAAATGTAAGATAAACTGAACTCACATTTTATTTTTTTACAGTTAAAGGAAAACAATATAACATATATGTTTCTCTCAAAAGTTAAAGAGCTTAGAAATTATAGTCAGTCCTACCTTCAGTTTGAATTCAAGCTGCGGCATGACAGATAATAATAAATGGGGATCTATAGCAAAAAGTTCCTGAATCAGATCAAATACATGTTCTGACAAATCACTTACTGATGATCTTCCCAGCACCAGTACTTGATTGAAAAACTAAAGGAGACACAAACAAAAATAAAATATCCATTTCATTTAAAAACTTGGATTGGCTTTTTATAAATGTGTTAGAAGAAAACTATATAATTAGGCATTCCATATACAAGTGAGGAAGATGAAAAAGAACAGATGTTTCAATTACTAATATATATAATAGGACAGTCACCAAAACAGAACAAATCTCCAAATATCATCAAATTATGACTGTTATATGAAAAATTTTAAAAGTAATTGAGTTGTTACCTTTCTTTCAAATTAGGATGACAATTCTAGGAATCAACTGTTATTAAAAAAACAATTTAAATAGTTTATTTAATCCATTATAGACGATTTTATAGAGAAATTTCTTAATAGCAGACAAAAAATTTTAAATGCCTAAATCTTTTGGATTTTTAAGTTTGAGTAATTTCTTTACTAGGGCTTCCGAAGTAGCCCAGCGGTAAAGAATTCACCTGCCAGTGCAGGAGACTCAAGAGACATGTGTTTGATCCCTGGGTTGGGAAGAACCCGAGGTAGGAAATGCCACTCCAATACTCTTGCCTGGAAAATTTTATGGATAGAAGAGCCTGGCAGGCTATAGTCCATGAGGTCGCAGAGCTGGACACGACTAAGCAACTGAGCATGTGTGCACACACACATACTTTCTCTATTAATGTAGCAATAAAGAATAACTGAAGGTGGAGGACAAGTTGCTTTTTTTCCCAAAAATACCCAGAAAGAGACTTCCCCAGTGGTAGAGTGCTAAGAATCGCCTGCCAGGGTCACGGGTTCAATCCCTGGTCCAGGAAGATTCCACATGCTGTGGAGCAACTGAGCCCGTACGGCACAACTACTGATCCTGTGAGCCTTGACTGCTGGTCCCGTGCACCCTACAGCCTGTGCTCCACAACAAGAGAAGCCACTGCAACAAGAAGCCCACATACCACAACCATGAGCTCAGCCCATCTGCTGCACCTACAGAAAGCTTGAACACTGCAACAAACACCCAGAGCAGCCAAAAAGCCCCCAGAAAGTAAAAAACATTTTAACTCAGAGGACAAAGAGAAGGAAAAGGTGATGATACAAAGGTGATAATTTAAAAGCATTCTAGGAAGAAGAAACAAAGAGAATATAATACCAAAGTACAAATTAAAAGGTATCTCCATTCCTTGCTAGCAAAATTAAATTAGAAAAAAACTTTTAAAACGGAAAAATGCTACAGAGGCAATTGTATGGAACTGATCTGAGCATGTTTTTGGTAGTATGATCAAATGATAAATTTCTCTTGAAAGACAACATATATTAAGGGTTAGAAAATATTAATATTTATTGTGAAGAACTTGAAAAGAATAAGGAAAAGAGTTTTAACAAAATTTAAAACTACACATACACATATGAATAATTCTGGAACAACATGAAAATCTATTGGTGATGGCTATTTTTGAGAAGTGAGAAAAAGATATTTGAGACTGAAGAAAGACAAAGTCATTGTATATACTTTTATAATACTTGAGAAAACTTTTTTGAACCATGTTTAAGTATTTAGTAAATTAAATAATACTAATAATTCATAACATTTAAATTAATATACTTAGACTTTTATATGTAGAAAACAATTACAATAGTAAATAAATACTACATTCACAAAGACTGTACTAAAGAAAACACTGAAAAAAACCTAAATGCAAGGCAAGAGGGAAATGATTAGGTAAATTATATATGAATTCAAAGGAACACTTGCAATCATTCTTGTCATAAATAAAAAGATAATGTCAAAAAAAATGATGTCAAGATATGGAAACATAAATGAACAATTTAAAGTTTTATATAAAGTGTGAAAAAACAGGTAAGAGTCTGAGCAATGTTCAATAATGAACTTGTTACATTAATAATTATAATTATAATTTCTTTTCAGAATTACTTTATTGACTTTTTAGTAAAAACAAAAAACACACACAAAAGTAAAAAAACAACTTACTACTCTATTAACAACTATTTAAGAGGGAAAGCCAAAAAGGTTCAGAAGAATGGTTTAGAGACATGAAGAAGGAACTATATAGGCAGCCACAGACAAAGATGAAGGGAGAAAGTGAAAAAGATCAGCATAGCCAGAAGATAAAGAGATAAAATACAAAGGCAACAGAAGAAACGGTGGGAATTTCAGACCTAACACCCTCTATCTTGTGCCATTTAAAAACAATGTCTATAAGCTTATAAAATTATGCTGCATTTGGTTACATTTGGACATATCAGTTCTCTTATATATTTCTTCTAAACAGGTGAAACTGTTTACAGGCTGAATAAGCCTTTATGTGAAGGGTTCTAATAAATTCGTACCTTTATGGATTAAGAACCACAAAATCACAGAAACAAGAGGCAGAAATACCTACATTGGCAATACATGCTTCGATAGTCTGGACTGTCCTTTTCAACAGGACTTTTGCGAGGTCAAAGGACTGTTTATTTAAGTTCTGAAACACAAAAAATATGCAAGGTTACAAACGAATTAATTTTACGAGATAATACCACTAGACCATCAAAGTCTTCCAAGTTCAGAAAATTTAAAGCAAAAAATATAACTGAACCACATTCAAGGTTTTACCCAATATCCACTAGTCAAGAGGTCATAAATGCAGAAGTTACAAATAGCACAACCATGAATCAAAAACTAAAATACAAAAAAATAAAAAAAAAACCCAGTAGGTAATTAGCCAAAAGCTCAACCCTATATTTAGTTTTACTAAATCTAAGACTTTTAGGTTTTGTTAACCGGGAGCTGGTGATGGACAGGGAGGCCAGGCATGCTGCAGTCCATGGGGTCGCAAAGAGTCAGACACAACTGAGCAACTGAACTGAACCAATCTGAATTGGCAATCACACCCGTTTATCCCTAACACACACACACACATACACACACACACACACACCCATTATCCTAAGTATTTCACTGTCTAATCAATGTCTGTTCTGAGGAAGAGTGGACCTGTGAAGTGCTTCAAGCAAAATTCTCAATCAGTTATATTTCTGAAATGCTAACTACTGCCTTCATTCCTCAAGATTCCCAATGCATGGTAATAAATTAAAGGGTCTGAGGAAGCCTGTGAAGAGATATATTTAATTTTTAAAAAGTTATTGAAAATGGAATCCTTGTGTTGAAAAGTACCTATTAACATCTCTACACTTTGCAGTTTTAGACCAGATTCATTCACCATCATCTTGCACTTATCTCCAAAAAAAGACAAGGATATCCTATACCTTAGGTTAGTAGTAGCAAAATTTTTATGCAAAGAGCCAGATGGTAGATATGTATTTTAGGCTTTATGGCCAGCCATATCGTCACTGCTGCAACTACACACCTCTGGTTGTTGCAGCAGGAAAGCAACCATAGACACAATGAAAACAAATAAGCATGGTTGTGTTCAAATAAAACTTTATTTACATAAATAGGCAGTGGGCCAGATTTGGTCTACAAGCCATAGCTTCCTGATACTTGCTCCAGGTTTTTATTCCCTTTCCAAGAGAACAAGATTAGCTCAAAATTAAGGCAATCTTGGAGGAAACAAACAGGTGAGGGAGATGAAGAGATACAAACTTCCACCTGTAAAATCAATGAGTCACAGATATGAAATGTAGAGTGTGGGGAATATAATCAATAACTATGTAAATCTTTATATGCTGATACATTATAACTAGATTTAGGTGATCATTTTAAACTGTATAGAAATACTGTGTAACCCCAACTAAGGAAGAGTTATGTAGATCAATTACACTTCAAAAACTAACTCATAAAAAAAGAGATCAGATTTGTAGTTAAGGCAGGGGGTAGGGAGGCAGAATTAGATGAAGGCAGTCAAAAGGTACTTCCAACTAAGAGATAAGTACGAGTGATATAAACATCATAAATCTATTTAAAAACAGCTATATGTTATATGTGAATGAAATTCATTAAGAGTAAATCCTAAGATTGATTTCATTTGCAAGAAAAAAATTTTGTTTCTATTTCTTTAATTTTGCAGCTATGAGATAATGGATGTTCACTAAATGTCTCATGTTTAAATGAAATAAATGATTTCATAATGTAGGTAAACTTATACAGTGCTGTATATCATTTATATCTTGATAAAATTAAGAAAACCTTTCTATTTCCTAAAAAGGCATTGTTCTACTCATTAAAAATACACTCTAAAAAAAAGAAAAAAAAAAGAAAAATACACTCTAACTAGAATACAAACACTAAATACACTATTCCTCATAAAATTTTTCCCTTTCTTATTTTGTCTAACACATATAACCTCTTTGCCATACTCTCAGAATTTTGATCTATTACAGACTCACCTGAATTTTTAAAAAATGTAAATAATATATCAGTCAGGAAAAGAATTTATAATTGGTTGCATCTTATTGTGAATAGTATAAATAGATACATACTTATCAGACATCTGATGGCAAGTCACTGAACACTTAGAGGAAAAGAGCGGGAAAGTAAGTATCAACGGTAGGATAGGCCTGAATCCACATCAGTGGTGGACCCAGAGTCGGGGAAGCTAAGTCCTTTGCTTTCTTAGGGTGAGCTAGCAGAAACAAACAGAAAAAGGAGACGGAGAGGAACAGACTGCTCTTAAACATCCTTTCCCCCTTAACATTAACCATATAGTTTCTGCTTTTGCCCAAATCATTTTCTGAAAGTGCCTAAGAAAAATGTAGGACAGGGGTTCTAAGAAGAAATACCAATTCCTACACTCTGTATCTGTTAGAAAGTAGTAAATACATTTTCTTTTCTAAAACAAAGAACTAAACCAAGACAGTAGTTCAATTCCTTGCAATTCCTATATTAGATATGAGTGGTCAATCTGGAACATTTTTAATTTTCCAGAGAAGAGGCAGCACTTAACCAAATGAAAATATATCTTTTAAAGACAACAAGAGCTATAAGGCTTATGTGTGTTACTCTAATTTACTTGGGACTGGAGAATGATAGTGGGAATAATTACATGGGATTGCAAATGGTGAAAAACAAGTTTTCGTGTGTGTAGTACTACCATTAAATATTAACCTTAACCTTTAATATCTTCATACTATACAGACCTTATGTGCAGGAATGAGGTTAATAAGAATGGAGTCCAATAATTCTTGAGTAACTCCATCACCTTCCATGATGATAGAACTCATCAAGTCTAGCATGTGCATTTGTACCTTCTTATTGTGGCTATTGCTTTAAAAAAAAGAGACAGAGAAAAAAATTAGGCTTACCAAAGAAAATGAAATTTCCCAGTTTAAAGCAACTATCTCAAATGTAAAGGATTTTTCACTTTAGCAAACCACACCAATAATGGCAAAGAAATTTTGGCTGTTCCATATTTACTTTGCTCCTCTGGTGATTATTACTAAAACAGCTAAGAAATCACTGTAAACTATTTCACACATACAAAAATTTAATTAAGCCCCATACATCTAGAATTCAAAGAACAGGTTAAATTCAACTAAACAAAAATGTCAACTTCAAAGAAGTCTTTGCTTACATGCCCCTGGATTTTAAAAAATGACAAAATTTTAAGGAAACAAAAAATGTACAAGATAAAGAACACAGATAGCTTTTCATCCCTTTCGATTTTAGTAATTCCCCCAAAATGACAGAACTATAAACACAAAAAAGGCCTATGTAAACACCTGCATATCTCTGCCAGTAGAAGTTTTAGTCCAACAATATTGAAAATCCAAAATCTCATGTAAAATGCTACCAGAACTCATGACTTCAGATTCTGAAAAAGTCATCCTGCTGTCTCTTAAAGAATTTCAAACAAACAAATGAAAAATCAACAAGGTATAAAGACAACATCAGTTTCAGTCCTGCTTCCTTAGTTAGTGCAGAGTCAAGGGCAGGACTTCTCAGTAAATATATCTAGTGCCGATATAAACTTACCCAAAAAGACTGGCACAAAACTGTTGTAAGTCAAGAGAACATCTAGGCTTCTCCCTCTCTGACTGTATCTTAACTAAAGACTTGACCTGTTTGTTTTCACTTTTATCAGAATATATATGCAAAAACAAATCAAGAGAATGATATAACTTAGTTGTACTACTACAGACAAAGAGAAGTTTAAATTAAGACTAACCTAAATTTTATTATCATTTATGTTATCTCTTATCTATAATTTTTAAAAAATAAGCTTGAAATAATGTATAATACACCTGTTGGGCACCTAGTGGTAAAATCAAAGATCAAATTTTTAGAGTTGGTGAAAAATTGTCCTATTGTTAAATTCACAGTTTTCTACAACTTTTAGAAAAATATTCTCTCTCAAATATCTTGCTTACTAAAGGCCAAGACTGTGCAAAAGTCAATTATATAGTAGGACGTGTGTGTGTGTGTGGTGGGGGGAGGTAGACAGTGAAGAACAGAGATACTCAGCTTGATACAAAAAAATGAAGAGAGTATTTAGGTCTCAGATCCATATCATTTGTGAATAGGAAAGGAGTGAAGAAAAGAGAAATGAAACAGACTTAAAAATTATTTCCATTAGTTTCAGCCAAGATTCAATAATAGGATTTACTCTTCTACCTGAAACAATTAAAAAAAAAATAAACAAAATATATGAAAACATATCAGACCCTATACACATGCTGCTGAAAGAAGGGAAGCTCACTTTTTCTATCTATAAAAGTTTCCAGGCTTCAGTACAGGAAGAGAAGATGCTAGCAGAGCCTAACGGTTTTTCTGAACCTGGAGAGACTAGTTTGCAGGGCAGAATACCAGAGGGGAGAGAACCACTCAGAGAGCAAGCTCTCAGAGACCGCCGCTGAGCCCTCAGCTGGCTAGCGATCAGCATGGGCAGGTGTCTTGAGTTTGGGGAAGGAACCACCTGAAAGGAGCAGAAGGAATAATCCCTGGAATTCACACAGGTCACACAATGTGTGTGTTTCAACTATAGCGGAAAATCTTACAACTCACAAGGCATCTAGTAATCAGAAGGGTAAACCCACATATCCAAGCAGCTCTGTGAGCTCCAAGCACAGCAAACAGGAAGAAAACTCCACTGTGAGACACCATAATTGAATTCTTTAAAACCAGCAATACAGAGAAAATCTTAAGTGGGTAGAGAAAAAGAAGATACATTATTAACAGAGAAACAAAGATTTAAAATGACAAAAACTTATCATTTTTAAAAGTGTAAGCCAGAAAAAGATGGAGGAACATCTTTAAAAGTATTGAGACACAAAAGAAGAGAGGAAAGAAGTCTATTATTAACATAATATTCACACCGTGAAAATTACTTTCAAAAACGAAGGTGGAATAAGGGTTTTTTCAGACATAGAAAAACTGAAAGAATTCTATCAGCAGTAGACTTGAACTATCGGAAACGTTAAAGGAAGTCCTTCAGACTAAAGTAAAATAATGCAAGACGGAAATCTGTATATATACAAAGGAATGAAGAACACCAGATATGGTAAATGTGTCAATAAATACAAACCAATAAATTCCTCTTTCAAAAGGCAAGTCTTTTTTTACTGATTTACCTCACTGTGATTTTTTTCAATTAAATTAGGTCAAGAATAAATTTATATCTTTAGATTCAGAAAGAAAAACATTGAAAGGATCAAAGAAAGTACGTGTATATAAAAGTAATAGAAGAAAAAAGTATAACTGCACAGTATGAAGTGGACTTAAGTGGACAGTCAAGGTAACAAAACGGGCAGGATAACAACTCAGGAGTTTCTTTTCATTTTGTTGGTAATTTTAACATTAAAAGAAAAAGTTGTAAATATGTGGCAGAAAGCAAACAATGGCCACAAACTGTTCCCATCTCTGTATGCACACGTCTTTAAAATGCTACTCCTCCCAACAAAACAGGAGCCTACCTAACCAACCTTTGAATCTGGGCTTGCCTATGTGCCTTGCTCAGCCATGAAGTATGCCGAGGTTTTAAAAAGTGCTTCTGTGGTGGGGTGTGCCCTTCTTGCAATTTCTGAAACCGAGTCAGCGTATGAAGGGACCTGGACTAGCCTGCTGGATGATGACAGAGTGACATGTGACCCAGCTGTCCTATTACATCAGCCAGTTGCCAGATGTTCTACTAACTGACTGCAAATACAGGAGCAAGTCCAGCCCCCACAAACAGAACCCCCAAGCCGAATCATGAGCTAAACAAGACGGAGTATGTTTTAAACCATCAAGTTGTGGGCTGCTCTGTTATGAAGCGAAAGCTAAGCAACACAAAGGTAAAGTTTATACATTCTATCATTCACTTAAGGGCCTTCAGTTAGTTGTCACAGGAAGTTTTTTCTCATGCAATCTTTTTATAAGCTTCTATCACTAGACTAGGTTGGTCCAGTTTATCTCAGGTTATATTCTCTTCCTACCATTCTAGCTAAGGAAAAGAAAAATATGTAATAGTATTCATTAGAAACCTACAGAAAACTTCAGAAATGTGCTATTCAATACCGAAGTCACTATGCAATAGCCATTTGGCTACTGCCCTATCTAGTAGGATAGATAGAGCCACATGCTGAAATAATACTAATGCCTTCTGGATACACTGAAATAAAATATATTATTTAAATAAATCTCATTTGTTTCATGTTACCTTTCTTAATGTGGCTATTAGAAAATTTAAAATATATTTGAGATATATTGCTTGTATGTAATGTAATGCTACAGAACACATCTCCTAACAATGCTTGGTTTACTAAAACACAGACACCAGAATGAAGCACTGGATTGAAATCTCACCCACCCACCCACCCACCCAGTGGACTGAAATCTCATACACACACACACACACACCAGGATGAAGCACCAGAATGAAATCTCATACACACACACACACACACACGATGAAGCACTGGATTGAAATCACACACACACACCAGGATGAAGCACTGGAATGAAATCACACCCACCCACCCACCCACTGGATTGAAATCTCACACATACACACACACACGCACCAGAATGAAATCACACACACACACACACCCCCACCCACCCACTGGATTGAAATCTCACACATACACACACACCAGGATGAAGCACCAGAATGAAATCACACACACACATACACACACACACACCAGGATGAAGCATTGGACTGAAACCAGAGTTCTGGCTCTACTGCTCAGCAATTTGTCCCTGGACAAGCCACCGCACTCCTCTGCACATGTGTGTCCCTACTTACATAAGGAAAGAGCAATGCTTGTGATTTTTTTTTAACTTTAAAATGAATAGATATTGAAGTCAGTGTGCTCAACCACTGAGCTATTATGCTTCCCAGCACTCACTAATGGTACCTATGATACTTATAATTTCCACCTCCTAATTTAGTACTTCATTATGTGATATAAGGTCTCATATCATTCGCTTTATAAGAGTCAACCTATACAATTGATGGGCTTCTCTTGTGACTCAGTGGTAAAGAATTTGCCCTGGGTGGTGAAAATCCCGTGGAGAAGGAAATGACAACCCATTCCAGTATTTTTGCCTGGGAAATCCCATGGAAAGAGGAGTCTGGTGGGCTACAGTCCATGGAGTCACAAAGAATCAGACATGACTTAGTGACTAAACAACAACAACAACATACAATTGATACCATAACTTAAAATGTCAGTATAAAGACAAAGAGGGTTTTCAGACAACAGAATTATTTTCCTCTTTATGTTAAGTTTTCTAAGGAAAACATTTCCTTTTAACTAAAAGATCTTAGTGTAAATACACAGTACATGATAATTCAATATGCACAGCAAGAAAAAGAGACAAACAGAAATGCTTTAAAAATAACTTACTTGATCACTGAGAAGAGAGTCCTAAAAAGCTGAATAAAAATTTCATTGCAATCTTCCAATTCAAAGCAGATGTTATACGATTTAACCCATGCTAAATTCTTAAATAAATAAATAAATAAAATTATTCACACATACCGAGAATAGTTATACAAAAGTAGGCTCATTAATAAAATTTAGTTTTTAGAATTAGAAATCTATATTAAAGCTTACAATACCCCAACATATATAAAACTACAATTGTTTCAGCAGTCATGTACTCTGACCTTTAAAAAGATAAGTATCTGTTGGCATTAACCTTTTCTTACTGAAAAATACTAAACTGTCAGAGGTTGGTAGGACATATATATACACAAAATATTAACTGCAGTGAAAATTAATTTGATTTAATCTCTTTTGGGATTAGGAAAGAATAAAAATATGAAAATAAAGTCTCAATGTAACAGTTTTGCCCATGGAATATGAAGAGATGAGGAATGAAAAAAAATATTGTAAATGACATTTTCTTAAGTAGGCTTTGTATAAAACAAACAAAAAGATTCATTTTACATTATAAAGTTACTATAAAGAATTTCCTACAACATGAAATAGTGATATTTATTAAATAAAAAAATTTTTACCTCTAATAAATAAAAGTATCTATTAAATTGCGGGCTCTTTGTATCCTCCAAACCTTTTAACTGTCTGGTAATAAACAAAAATATGTCCTGTTTTAAAAAATGATAAAATATATTAAGTTAGACACAAGTACTTATTACTTTCACAATATTCTAACAGTCTATATATATATTCTCTACTAAAGACAACAATAAAAGAAAATTATCCTTGGCACTAGCCTAGTCCATTACTCAAAATATCTGGAAAAGAGCAATTTAAAATTACATCCTTTAGAAGCAAAAATAAAGATAATTACTGCCACATATCTTTAGGCTTTCTCATTCTGAGAGAATCATAGGTTCTATGTCTCGTTACCCTTTCTTCTAAGTACAGAACTTCCACTTTATTCACTGTCTTTATATTGTATCACGATAATTATCTTCAGTTAAAGTACCTGGATATGAAGTACTTCCATTACAATTCCCTAGATGTAAAGAGTAATTTTCAAGACCTATTTAATAGATTGGTCCAAGGGATTGTACTTTTCACACAGTGCTCTATTTCTTAATAAGCTTTCTTTAGAAGTTTTAACCCCAAATAGTATCAATATGGAATAAACTGATTTAAGGGCTATCTGAAAGTATTCATAATATGAAAACAGTTTAAGAGATCAACTCAAAAGAGGAGCTCCTCAAACTTTTCAAACAAAGGCAGAACCATCAAGATGAGCATATAGGTTTGCATATAAAATAACTTGCAGAGGAAAACAGTCATTTGAATGTGTGAATTCTGTTATACAGTTGTTTTAAAAAGTGTCATTCATCCACCATCCCTTCAACTCAGTCATCTGGGCTTTCAGATAGGTTATCCTGAAGGTCAGATATGAGCAGACAGGGACCGTTTTGATCTGTATCTTTCAAATGTCTCATAAAAATACCAGTCATTTTATGGATATTCAATGAATATTAATTGAATAAATAATTATTTTGTTTTTAGAACTTATGACATAATCTTCTTACGATGACAAGATGATTAAAATGAAAGCTATGTTCCTAAGGGTATTAAGCTAAACTATAAAAGAAAACCAATTTTGTAAAGGCTGTATTTACCTTAAGTTTATCATGGGAAGTATATGGAGCTTCTGGGGCATAGATTCGAAAGATGTCAGCCAAACAACATGCTACAAGGAGACGCACATCTTTATTGGGATTCCTGAGAAAAAATTCAGATGCTAGATGCAAGGCTAGAGGGAGATACTGCTGTTTTTCATCTTCTGAGTCCTGATCCATATCCATAAAAGTCTTTACTACCATCTGCAAAAATGTACAAAAGAAAAAAATAGTCAACTCTTGATATTTAGAAAGCCAGTGAAAAATATATATATATTCACTCATCTCCATTACAAAACAAACTAGAAATCAGTTACTATGTACATCTTCATTTAAGAATCTGAGTAAAGACCACAAGCATGGGTAAGTACCAACATCAGGATTAGTGACAGATGCATTATCTGCATTTGTACCACATTTATGAAGAACTTAAGACCCCCATTATTAATGTTATATCTAGCTCAGGTAAAAATTTCATGGCTTGGGACTTACCTGTCCAGTAGCCAAGAATTTGCCTTCCAATGCAGGGGGTGTGAGCTCAATCCCTGGTCAGTGAACTGAGATCCCACATGCTATGGGGCAACTGAGACAGCATGTGGCAACCACTGAGCCCTGTGCACGCTAGAGCTTGTGTGTGCGTGCTAAGTCCCTCCAGTTGTGTCTGACTCTGCAACCCCATGGACTGTAGCCTGCCAGGCTCCTCTCCAGGGAATCTCCAGGCAAGAACACTGGAGTGGGTTGCTCTGATCTCCAGGGACTCTTCTGACTCAGGGATTGAACCTGGGTCTCCTGCATTGCCGGCAGATTCTTTACCCTTTGAGTCACCAGGGAGGCCCCTGGAGCCTGTACTCCGTAACAAAGACCCAGCCCAGTGGGGAAAAAGAAAAGTTCGTAGCTTCATGTGCATGCATGCTAAGCCCCTTCAGTCCAACTCTCTGCAACCCTATGGACTGTGGCCCCCCAGGCTCCTCTGTCCATGGAATCTCCAGGCAAGAACACTGGAGTGGGGTGCCATGCCCTCCTCCAGGGCATCTTCCCAACCCAGGGAACAAACCCAGGTCCCTCTCGTCTCCTGCACTGGCGGGCGGGTTCTTTACCACTAGTGCCACCTGCGAAGCCCTGGCAGCTTCATCCGCACAAGCAAACCATTTGATATTCTGTAACATTACCAATTGTGTTTCTTTTACACTTATTATCAAAGCTACCTTGATTTAGGCTCCTTAAAACTATTAAGTTTCACACTTTAATGGGTTTTGCAATTCACAACAGAAAGCACTAAAGAAATAAAAAGAAAAAATAACAAATATTTTTAGGCAGTTATATTTCTCATTAAAAGTCTTAATTATAAAATAAACTCTAAAAGGCAAAAAAAAGTGTAATGGAAAAATAGCATAATTTCTTAACTCCAGAAAATAATCACTATTTACATTTTGTGTATTTTATACTGGTCTGTTTTCTCTATAAAGATGTAAATAACCATATAGTTATTTCTTTTTCATTTATCCAATCACAACCATTTCCTCATACCATAAAAAATGCTTCTTTAAATAAATCAGCCTTACCTAACCAGTAACCACTGTCAAATATTGAAGCTGTATCTCTATTTCTATTTTGACAAGACTTCTTATGATGAATAAATTCTGCTTTGTTTCTTTTTGTTTGCCTGTGCCCAGCATGCAGGATCTTAGTTCCCTGACAAGGGACTGAACCCTTGCCCCCGCACGGGAAGGTGTGTTCTCAACCACGGGACTACCAGGGAAGTCCCACTGTGCTCGGTTTTTTCCAAATACATTGTTTTTTCCCTTGTCTACTGAAGTGACACTTTCCTCCTAATTCTGTTACTAGAATAAATCCCACTGACTGGTTTTCTAATTACAATTTCAATGTATCACGTACACTGTCTTAAAAAACAGACAGGTATAGTATAAATGACCTAATCTGGAAAACAACACGCATGAGGATGACTGTAAATCACTATTTCTAGATACAAACATCAGGAACGGAATAAAGAACTGAATTTGGTGATTCTGTCATACATGGCTTTGTGCCCCTAAGAAGGGAGCAGTAAAAACGGGAACAGTCAACATCTGGAGAATACAGGAGCTCTCTGTACTATTCTTGCAACTTTTCCAAGTCGGAATATATAGCAAAAGAAAAGTAAAAATGGAAAAGAATACATTTACCACAGGATATGGGAAAAACATACTCATATTAATAGTTGAAATGAAAGCTCAAGTAAGACTTGTGTTCTAAAAAAATTTAACAAATAATGTTAAATATTAATTGGGGGTGGGGAGGATGTATTATTCTTTTCCTGATTTTAAGAGAACATATTTATCTGTATATCATTAGCTTGATCTAGAGATGTTACTGACAGAGAAATAAAATCACATGTATAAAGTATTCTAATTGTACTTTAAAAACTTTTAAATCAGAAATGCATAAGGCACAGTGATTTACAGTCATCCACATTTGTGCTGTTTCTCCTAGGCTCAGCCATTCAGGTGATACTTGTCTCTATCTCATGACAGCATGTGTGGTGTATTCCTTCTGAACGTTCTGAATCCCAACAAGTCCCAAGGACCAGAAGTCCTTTTTAAAATTATTATTTCTTATCACACTACTATTACTTCATCCAGAGCTTTATTTTTTTTGACATGTTTTGAAATATTTGTGTCTATTCCACTTGATTTTAACACAACACATAGCTGAGAAAAATGTTTCCCCAGTTTTAGAAATGATTTCTTTCACCCAACTTTTGTCAGGAGAAGAATTTTTAACTGTGTTGTTAATAGCTGTATCCTCAAAGATTAGAATAGGACTGGCACAAAGTAGGCATGCAAACTTTTTTGGAAAGAACATTCAAATTCATTACCTGGAGAAAACCATAATTTGAAAAGATACATGTAACCCCAATGTTTACTGCAGATCTATCTGCAATAGTCAGGACATGGAAGCAACCTGAATGCCCATCGACAGAGGAATACAGAAAGAAACGTGTGCGTGCTTGCTTAGTCGCTCAGTGGTGTCCAACTCTTTGTGACCCTATGGACTATGGAGCCCACCAGGCTCCTCTGTCAACGCAATTTCCTAGGGAAGAACACTGGAGTGGATTGCCATTTCCTTCTCCAGGGGATCTGCCCAACACACGGATCAAACCTGTCGTCTCCTGCTTGGCAGGCGGACTCTTTACCCCTGAGCCACCTAGAAAGCCCCAAAGAAATGCAGTACCTATATACAACAGAATTATTACTCAGCCATAAAAAGGAGTGAAATAACGCCATCTGCAGCAACATGGGTGAACTGAAGAGACAGTCATAATGAGGAAAGTATGTCAGACAGAGAAAGACAAATACCATATAACATCGCTTAATGTGTGGAAGCTAAAAAAATGGTATAAAAGAATTTGTTTACAAAAGGGAACTAGAGTCATAGATCTAGGAAGCAATATTATGGTTACCAGAGGGGAGAAGAGGGGTGAATGGAAAGACTGGAACTGACCAATATGCACTGCTGTGTATGACACAGAGAACTAGTAAGGATCCATGTGTAGCACAGGGAACGCTCCTCAATACTCTGTAACGCTCTATTACAGGAAGAGAATCCAAAAAGCAGTGGGTTTGTATCTAACTGATTCACTCCGCTACACAGCAGAAACTAACACATTCTAAATCAACCATATTCCCATTGTTAAAAAGTACTTAAAACACCAAACAACAAAGCAAACCGTTAAGATTCAATAAAGATGAGAAGGAGGTACAAAAATGTTTCCCGTATTATTCTCTATGAGTGTCTGAGATATTACACAATTGTAAGGAGTCAATTTAATTAGGTAAAATGAACTTTGTTTTTTAAAGGGTTTGGGTTGCAAGTTTCCAGTAAGACTTGAGCTGCTTGGAGATTTTTCAGAAAAACTATTTCAACTGTGTTCCAACTTTGAGGTTCCTACCAGCTCTGGTAGGGGGCAACAAGACAAAGCTGGGGGAGGGGCGCGGTGTCTCTTAGTTACTTCCATCTGAGCAGCTGGCTTTTCAATAGCTTTATATATCAACCTACTGTATCTGGGCCAAAAATCAGTGTGCCAGGCTACCTCACATAAATACTAGGAAGCTTTGGGGGCAGGGAGGGTCAGGAGTTTGGGATTAGTACTTGCAAGCTGCAAAGAATGGATCAACAGTAAGTCCTACTTATGTATAGCACAGGGAGCTATAGTCAACGTCCTGGGAATATATGTATGTATAACTGAATCACTCTGCTATACAGCGGAAATTAACACAAACTACACTTAAATAAAACTTGTTATAATTCATGAAATGCCTTTTTAACATCTATTCTGATAATATATATTATGTATATTTTTAAAAATATGACCCATATAAACCTACCATTCTGGCAAAAAAACTTTATCAGTTCTAGATAAAGACCAGGTCAATCAGTATACAACATCTGTTGGCTAGAAATTTGTTCAGAATTCTTGAGTAAGTATATTCTAAACACAGGTCTATAGCAGAGGTCACAACTCAAGGGGAGGGACATGCAAATAACCACTGGGGAGAAATGGAGAACACATGCTCCATCCAAAGAGCTGGTTTCAGCTAATTGTTGTCAGGTGAGAATGCAGACCTAGAATAGAAAATCACTGTGTTGATCAGGACACAATAAAATGTTAAGTGAAATCATCTGACTTGAGAATTTCAGCAGCTCCAGAAAGATCATACCATTGTGAGGGGTAAGCAAAATACATCTATGTGGTCCACAAATCAACAATATTCAAACTGTTAGAAATATTTTAAAGGAAAAATGTCAGCACACAACCATCTTTTCAGGTAGGCAAAGTATTCTGAAAAGCTGATTCCACAATTCTTTTGCACTTAAATAGTTTTCTTTAGGTATAAAAACTATGAAGAAAAAAGTCAATAAACTGATTATTAAAATCCAGAGAACCTTCAAAATATTAATGAGGAGTTTTCCCATTGTCCTAAGCTACAACACAGAAAATACCATTAAATTAACATTTTCCACACCAAAAAGTAATGGTAAAGACAGACCACTCTGGAATCTACAAAAAAAAGAAAAATTAGTTCCCAGTGGGATAAAAGTCAAAATTTGAAAGGAACATCTAAGAAACTTTTAAAAAATATAGTATCTTTATGATCTTGAGTAGGAGGGATTTCTCAAGAAGACACAAAAAACACTAGCTATAGAATCTTTCCATAAAAGTAAAATTAATGTGCGTTCATCAGAAGATATCACTAAAAAGATTTTAAAACACATGCCAATGAATGAGAGTAAATATTTGTGACATGCATAACCAACAAAGAACCTATCTAGCATATATAAAGAACTCCTAGAATTCAGTAAAGAAAACAAAACCCAAGTGTAAAATGGAAAAATGACTTAGGTAGACTAAGTACTTTTTGAAAAAAATCTCAGTCAGTATAATGGGGGAGATTAAATCCTACTGACAGCCAGGCAAATGCAAAGTAAAATGTGATAAAGAACTGAGGTTTTAATAATACTGTTTCTCTGACCTGTAAATATGGTTTATGTCTTCACTGCTTTAGGTTTTTCTCTTCCAGACTGACTGAATATCGGGACAATCACTGCATCCTTCCGGAAGGATATGCCGTGTATGGCATCACACACCATTTGCACGCTTCTATCACAATGCTATGCTTTCTGCTTTTCTTATTTGTCTCTGCTAGGGCTACGGCAGCACCTTATTTCTATGTCTTCAGCACAATGAGTTGGGCTTGGCGTATACTTAACAGTTGATGAGTGGAAAAGAAATACATTCCATCATTATTGCATAGTTTTTAGTGCACTGGTTTTGTATATTTTGTTATTCTAACCATTTAACCTTTTCGGATGCTACTGTGAATTTTAACATCTTTTCATTTTCCAACTGTTGGTTCCTAACACATACAGGTACAATCAATTTTTCTATCCTGAGCCCTTCACACTACTGCTCAGCTTTACTGGTTCTAGAGGCTTGCTTATGCATTCCTCAGGATTTTCTATAGACGCAGTATCGGTAACAAATGAGGACAGTTCTATTTTGTCTTCTCTCATCTGTCTGTCTTTTGTGTCTCTTTCTTATTGTGCTAAATAGCAAAACCACAATACAGAGCAAAAGTGAAAGCAGACATTTTTGCCTCTTTTGAGATCTGAGAAAGAACATAGTCTTTCACCATTAATTATGTTAACAGGTTTCTGTAGATGCCTTATCAGGTTGAGAAAGTTCTATCTTGTATTCCTAATACGCTTTTATTTTTTATGAAGAACATGTTGAATTTTTCTCAGACACTTCTTCTATATCAAATGGGATGATAACACAGTTCTCCCAACTTACACTAGTGTTAATATGTTGAAATAAATTAATATCATATAGTAAACAAAATCTGCACTCCCGGGAATAAACCTGACGTGGTGGTCACTGTGCTTTGTGTGTGTGCAATGTTTTGGGTTTTTTTTCCCTTCTAGTTTTGGTTTGTTTTTGTTTTCCTGGCTGGATCTCCTCTGCTAATATTTTGTTGTTTATTAAGGCTCCTGGTGTCTGCTGTCCATGGGGTCGCAAAGAGTCTGACACAGCTGAGCGACTGGACAGTCTCTTCATACATAGATTTCTTTTCTAGTAATATGTTTTGTTTTGGTATCAAGGTAATATTGGCCACATAAAGTGAACTGGAGGTGTTCACTCTTCCTGTTTGCTGAGTTTGTGTAGAACTAGTATGCTATTTTCCTTAAATGTTTAATAGAATTCATCAATGAAGTCATTTGAGTCTTTATTTGTGGAAAAGCTTTTAGTTGCAAATTCAGTTTCTAAAGTCAGTATAAAGCTTTCTATCAGGTTTTCTATTTCACCTTAAGTCAGTTTTAGTAGTTTGCATTTTCCCAGAAATACATCCACTTCATTTAGGGTACCGAATTTACTAGCATAAATTGGCTTATTGGCTTATAATATGCCTTTTTTATCCTTTTAATGTTCATAAAATCTATATGAAGTCTCTCCTTTTTTCACTAATGTTGCTAATTTTTGTCTTTTTTTCTTGACTGTTCTAACATAGTGGTCTCAAGGGGGTTCCTAGGTGGCACAAGTGGTAAAGAGCCCGCCTGTCAATGCACATAAGAGATGTGGGTTCAATCCCTCGGTCGGGATGATTCCTCAGAGGAAGGCATGGCAACCCATTCCAGTATTCTTGCCTGGAGAATCCTCATGGACTGAGAAGCCTGGTGGGCTACAGTCCATCGGTTCGCAGAAAGCGGGACATAACTGAAGTGACAGCACGCACCGAGAGGTCTCCAAGGGGAGTGGACGCGCCACACGTCTCCAGGGGACACCTGCCAGCGCCTGCAGACACTCGGCTGTCACAGCTGGGAGCGGGGTTCTACTGGCATTGAGGGCGTAAAGACCAAGGATCCAGCCAAACATCAGGCAACACACGAGACAGCGCCCCATAACAACTACCAGCCTGAGAGGGTCGACAGAACCAAGGGTGAGAAACCTTAGCAAACAAAAGGCTTTGTCATTTTACTGTCCTTTCACAGGACTCATTTTTGGTATCATTAGTTCCCACATTTTCTATTAGACTGATTTCCATTTTTACCCTTTAGTATGTCCTGCTTTCTACTTTCTTTAGGTTTAATCTCCTGTCTTTTTCTAGGCTCTTGAGGTACAAGCTTACCACTGCTGATTCTACACTGTTCTTTTCTAATATAAACATTTAAAAGCTTATCAAAATAAATTTCTCAATAAGCACTGCTACGAAGTTAAAAATATTTTCTAATTTTCCTTGTGATTCCTACTTTTATTTATATACTATGCAGAAACACACTAATTTCCAAATGTTTGGGTTATTTTCTGGATATCTTTCCTTATTAATTTCCCATCTAATTCCCTGTAATCATATTATCCCTGTATGAAATAGGAATCATATTAAATGTATTGATATTTAATGTCCCACCACATGGGACAGTGACTGCAGCCATGAAATGAAAAGACGCTTGCTTTTTGGAAGAAAAGCTATGACAAACCTAGTTAGTGTCTTAAAACACAGAGTCATCACTTTGCCGGCAAAGGTCCACATAGTCAAAAATATGATTTTTCCAATAGTCATGTATGGATGCGAGAGCTTGACCATAAAGGCGGCTGACTGCCAAAGAATTGTTGCTTTCAAACTGTGGTGCTGGAGAAGACACTTCAGAGTCCCTTGGACAGCAAGGAGATCAAACCAGTCAATACTAAAGGAAATCAATCCTGAATATTCATTGGAAGGACTGATGATGAAGCTCCAAAACTTTAGCCATCCAATGTGAAGAGTTGACTCACTGGAAAAGACCCAGATGCTGGGAAAGATAGAGGGCAAGAGGAGAAGCGGGCAACAAGAAGGAGATGGTTGGATAGCATCATCGATTCAATGGATACAAATTTGAGCAAACTCTGGGAGACAGTCAAAGACTTTGGCATAGTCAAAAAAGCAGAAGTAGATGGTTTTCTGGAACTCTCTTGCTTTTTCGATGATCCAATGGATGTTGGCAATTTGATCTCTGGTTCCTCTGCCTTTTGTAAAACCAGCTTGAACATCTGGAAATTCATGGTTCACATACTGTTGACGCCTGGCTTAGAGAATTTTGAGCATTACTTTGTTAGCCTGTGAGATGAATGCAACTGTGCAGTAGTTTGAGCATTCTTTGGCATTGCCTTTCTTTCGGACTGGAATGAAAACTGATCTTTTCCAATACTGTGACCACTGCTGAGCAGTTTCACAGTTTTGCATAGAAAAAAGAGCTAAACACTTGGTGAAAAAAATATGTTCAATGTCATAGAATTGCTTCTACCCCTTGCTACTCTTACTAAAATCTTCCTGTTGTTGTTCAGTCACTCAGTCATCTTATCTGCTCTTAAAAGTCTTGGACCAAATTCTACTTCCCCTTCTTGAAGCCCTGCTTGACCAGCCTAGAATGAACAAAGCAAGTATCTTACAGTGTCTTCTTGCTGCAGTTATTAGTAAGTAAATCATGTGTCCTTAAGAAGACTGTGATCTCCTAAGGGCTCTATATTTTCTACATTTGTCTTTAAACTAAGATAAGTGCCTATTTTCTGAAGGAATGAAATCTATTAGTGTAATTTTTTTACATGCTTTAGACTTCAGTGGCTGATCAAGCGTGAGAACAGAAATCTCTCTAAAAATTCTAATTTGTCAATAGCTACGTTATTTAAAATCCTAAAAGATGATGCTGTGAAAGTGCACTCAATATGCCAGCAAATTTGGGAAACTCAGCTCTGGCTACAGGACTGGAAAAGGTCAGCTTTCATCCTAATTCCAAAGAAGGGCAATGCCAAACAAAGTTCAAACTACCCTAAGTTGCACTCGTTTCACATGCTCTCCAGGTAATGCTCAACATTCTACGCTTCAACAGTATCTGAACAGACAACGTCCATATGTACAAGCTGGATTTAGAAAAAGCAGAGGAAACAGAGACCAAATTGCCAATGTACGCTGGATCATACAGAAAGCATGGCAATTCCAGGAAAACATCTACTTCTGCTTCATTGATATGCTAAAACCTTTGACTGTGTGGATCACAACAAACTGGAAAACTCTTAAAGAGATGGGAATACCAGACCACCCTATCTGTCTCCTGAGAAATGTGTATGTGGGTCAAGAAGCAACAGAACCAGACAGGGAACAAGGGACTGGTTCAAAATTGGGAAAGGAGTACATCAAGACTGTACATAGTCACCCTGCTTATTTAACTCAGATGCAGAGTACATCATGCAAAGTGTCAGGTTGGATGAATCATAAACTGGAATCAAGATTGCCCAGAGAAATTATCAACAACCTCAGAAATGCAGATAGTAACACTCTAATGGCAGAAAGTAAAGAGCAACTAAAGAGCCTTTTGATGAAGGTGAAAGAGGATACTGAAAAAGCTGGCTTAAAACTCACCATTACAAAAAACAAAAAACTCACCATTACAAAAATTAAGATCATGGCACCCGGTTCCATCACTTCACGGCAAACTGATGGAGGAAAAAATGCAAACAGTGGCAGATTTTATTTTCCTAGGCTCCAAAATCACTGTGGATGGTGACTGCAGCCCTGAAATTAAAAGATGCTTACTCCTTGGAATAAAAGCTATGACTCCATGGGAGAAGGCGAGGGTGGGATGTTTCAAGAGAACAGCATCGAAACATGTATATTATCTAGGGTGAAACAGATCACCAGCCCAAGCTGGATGCATGAGACAAGTGCTCGGGCCTGGTGCACTGGGAAGACCCAGAGGAATTGGGTGGAGAGGGAGGTGCGGGGGGGGGTCAGGATGGGGAATACATGTAAGTCCATGGCTGATTCATGTCAATGTATGACAAAAACCACTAGAATATTGTAAAGTAATTAGCCTCCAACTAATAAAAATAAATGGAAAAAAAAAAAGGCTATGACAAACCTACTTAGTGTATTAAAAAGCAGAGACATCACTTTGCTGACAAAGGTCCATAGAGTCAAAGCTATGATTTTTCCAGCAGTCATGCATGCATTTGAGAGTTGGGCTATGCATAGAAGGCAGAATGCTGAAGAACTGATGTTTTTGGATTATGGTGCTGAGAAGATTCTTGAGAGTCCCTTGGACTATAAGGAGATAAAACCAGACAGTCCTAAAGGAAATCAACCCTGAATATTCATTGGAAGGACTGATGCTGAAGCTCTAATACTTTGGCTATCTGATGTGAAGAGTCAACTCATTGGAAAAGACTCTGATGCTGGGCAAGACTGAGGGCAGGAGAAGAAGGTGACAGGGGATGAGATGGTTGGATGGCACCACTGATTCAATGGACAAGAGTTTAAGCAAACACCAAGAGATAGTGAAGGACAGGGAAGCCTGGCATGCTGCAGTCCATGGCGTTGCAAAGAGTCGGACATGACTTACTGACTAAACTACATCACTGCAATCAATACACATTTCAAGACTAAGTGCTCATATTAAGATAAGACAAAAAATTAAAAATAGAACTATCATATGATCCAGCAATTTAATTTCTGGGTATTTATCTGAAGAAAATAAGAACACTAACTTGAAGAGATATATGTACCCCCATGTTCACGGCAAGTTTACTTATAATAGCCAAGATGTGGGAACAACCTAAATGTCCCTCTAATGGATGTATGGCTGAAGATTCTACAGCAAGAGAGAGAGACAGAGTGTGTATTATAATGGAATATTATTCAGCCACAGGAAAAGAATGAAATCTTGCCACGTCCAACATGTATGGACTTAGAGGACTTAGTCTTTAATGCATGGATGGATTAAAGCTAAGTGAGATAAGTCAGATCTCTTTTATGTGTCTAATCCAAAAACCAAATAAATAATAAACAACAAGACATCAATTCAATTTCAACAAATTGAATTACTCTATGAAAAAGAAAACTCAATAACCTATTTTCTAATAAACCAACAGAGACTACTTGAAGATACAATTGTTTCATTAGTCATATATTTAGTCAAGGTCAGTATTCTTTAATGAGACAAGGTTATTAACTCATAGTTGAATTGTGTGGCATAGAAAAGTTAGATGCTACACATTTTGCTATACTCATCCTGAAAGCAAAACCAAGTTAAATTCTAAAGACTCAGTCTAAAAAATAAATAAATAAATAAATAAAGACTCAGTCTATCAACCTCTAACCATTTAACAAGCATATACTACAAAACTACACTTTACATAGATCTGAAAGTTTCTGAATTAGAAGAAACCTTTTACTACATTTATTCCCACCTTCAAGACAACTGGGTACTATTAGAGTTCTAAAAATATCCTGGTTACTAGTGTTCTAAAAATAACCTGGATACTGACTGTAACAGATAGTCATCAAGGAAGCTATTTTTAGCTATAGGAAATTCATAAGGTCCTAAAAGATTAGCCTTAAAGACTCAGAGTCTGACACGTGCACTGAGGCTCCAGAGGCTTTTAGTTCCAGTTTTAATGTAACCATAGATATTCTCTAACTCCAAGTATTTGTGAGGTAGAAGGATAAAATGAGTGATGACAACATGGCACAAACCAACTAATTATTCTACAGTTTGATTCTCATACCAAAGAGAAAATTCTCAACTCAGAAAGCATATTTTTAATAGGTAAATTACTTGTAATGGTACTAATAGCTAATACTGATTGAGCTTTGTATGTGCTGGGTATATTTCAAGTTATTTAAATGTACTATTAACCTAGCTAATACATATCTTGTGGGAGGCATTATTAACACCCCCATTTAACAGACGAGAAACTGAAGCTGGGTAATGGCTCAAGGCATAAAAGCTCAAATGTAGGCAGCGTGGCCAACCACTCTCAACAACCTCCTAATGCTCCTAATCCATACGGCACACAGTACAGTACAGTATGGGTGATTATCCAAAATAACCACAGAAAAATACACGTATCTAGAAAGAGTATACTACAGAAACTACACTATGGTAGAGTGCTATACCCACTGTGCATGGTTATGTTCCCAGGCCAACTCATGCACCCTACTCTTCTCATAACGCAGTTAGGTGAAGGCCACAGTAGAGAGTTGAGATGGGAGCAATGGTTGCTTCATAGATGCCTTTAATATATTAATTTAACTTTGTTGTTTAGTTGCTAAGTCATGCCCAACACTTTTGCAACCCCATGGACTGTAGCCCACCAGGCTCCTCTGTCCATGGAATTCTCCAGGCAAGAATAATGGAGTGGGTTGCCATTTCCTTCGGCAAATTTAACTTTAGGTTTTCTAATTTTCCTTTTCCTTGATAAATGTGGATCATTTGCCCTATTCTTAAAATGACCAATTATCATTAAGGTCATTTTACTCAAAAAATAAAAAAGACACACACACCGTAACGTTCACAGTGGCACTCTACAACTGACAAGACGTGGAAACAATCCAAGTGCCCATCAACAAATCAGCGGCGTAAGGAGATCTGGCACACAGACACGCACACACAGAGGAGTGTTATCCAGCAGTAAAAAAGAATACAACAGTGTCATTTATGGTCCACATGGATGGACCTGGGATTCTTCATGAGGCTGTCTGTGGATTTTTCATGAATGCCCTTTACCATGTTGAGGAATTTCCCTTATATTCCTAATTTCTCAAGTGTTTTTATCACCAAAGGGTGTCAGATTTTGTGAAGAGCAAAACAGCACTCATACTTCAAGGTGGAAAATTGAATGCTTAAGATTAGGAACAAGACAGGGATGTTTGCTTTCACCACTACTATGTAACATACTGAAGTTTCTAGCAAGTGCAGTTGGACAAGCTAAAGACATCTAGATTAGATAAAGGTATCTAGATTAGAGAAGAAGTAATCTCTTAATCACAGATTATATGATTTTGTACATAAAAACTCCTAAGGAACTCATTAAAACCAATTACAACTAATAAGTTTAGAAAAGTTGCATAATACAAGATAAATATACAAAAATCAATTATGTTTCTAAATGCTTGGAATGAAAAATCTGAAAATAAAATTAAGAAAACAATTTCATTTATAATAGCATTAAAAGAATAAATTATATTAGGAAAAAACTTAACAAAAGAAATACAAAACTTACACTCTGAAAACCATAAACATTGTTGGAAGAAATAAAAAAGATCTAAATAAATGAAGAAACATCTCATATTCATGGACTGGAAGACTTAGCATTGTTAAAATGGCAAGAGCCTCCAAACTGGTATATAGACTCTGCAATCCTCATCAGAATCCAAGCTGACCTCTTTGTAGAAGATAACATGTTGATTCTAAAATTCACGTGCAATAGTTAAAACAATCCTGAGAAAGAACAAAGTAGGATTCACATTTCCCAATGTCAAACTTACTGCAAAGCGAAAGTAACTAATATGGTGTATAAAGTTGCCGTAACAAGGAGAAAATTTTTTTTTAATCTATACAAGATGATGAAAGTGAAAGTTGCTCAGTTGTGTCCAACTCTTTGTGACCCCATGGACTATACAGTCCACAGAATTCTCCAGGCCAGAATACTGGAATGGGTAGTCTATCCCTTCTCCAGCAGATCTTCCCGACCGAGGAATCGAACCAGGGTCCTGCAGTGCTGGCGGATTTTACCAGCTGAGCTATCAGGTAAGTCCAAATGAGATGATGGATGTTAACTAAACTTAACAGTGGTAATCTTACAATATAAATAAGTCATTATGTAGTACATCTCAAACTTACACAATGCTCTATGTCAATTATACCTCAATAAAACTGGGGTGGGGGCAAATAAAAAGTTCAGAAATAAACCATCAATTGTCAACTAATTATTGTTAAAGGTGCGAAAGTCATCCATGGGGAAAGACTAGCCTTTTCAACAAATGATGCTAGGATAACCGGACATTCACATGCAAAAGAATGAACCTGAACCCTTACTTCAAACCATATACAAAACAAACTTTGACCAATTAAAAATTTTGAACAATTTGACCAAAACAGATTAAGGACCTAAATGTAAGAGCTAACACTATAAAAACCTCTTACAAATCATAAATCTTTGTGATCTTGGTTTAGGCAATGGTTTCTTAGATATGATACTGTAAGTGTAAGAAACAAAAGGAAAGACCAAATAGACAAACTGGACTTGGTCAAGATAAAAAATACTTATACTTTAAAGGACATCATCAAAAACGTGAAAAGACAGAAGAAAATTCTTGCAAATCTCAAAACTGATGAGGAATTCATATCCAGATTATATATACACATGTATATACATATATGCTTAATTCTTATAGTAATAAAAAGACAAATAACCCAATTTAAAAATGGAAGAAGGATCTGAATAGTATTTTGTATTTTTCCAAAGAAGATACAAAATGGCTAATAAAAACACAAAAAGATTCTTGACATCATTAGCTATCAGGAAAATGCAAATAAGAACTACAAAAAGATACCACTTCACATTCACTAGGTTGGCTAGAATCAAAGTCAGTCACACAGATAAGATAATTACACGAGGACTCCCCCCTGGTGGCTCAGACAGTAAAGCGTCTGCCTACAATGCAGGGTTCCATCCCTGGGTCCGGAAGATCTCCTGGAGAAGGAAATGATAACCCACTCCAGTACTCTTGCCTGGAAAATCCCATGGACAAAGGAGCCTGGTAGGCTATAGTCCATGGAGTCCCAAAGAGTCGGACACAACTGCGCGACTTCACTTTCACTTCATGAGGATGTGGAGAAATTGGAACCCTCATACACTACTACTGAGAACATAAAATGGTGTACACCCTTTGGAAAAGTTTGTCAGTTCCTCAAATGATTAAAATAGTTACATATGAGCCAACAACTGCACTCGTACAGGCAAAAGTAAAAATGTCTACACAAAAGCTTGTACATGAATATTTACAGCATCATTCCTAATATCCAAAAGGGGGAATCAACCCCCATTTCCATCAACTGATGAATGGATAAATAAAATTTCAAACATCCATACAATGCAATATTATTTGGTAGTAAAAAGAAATGAAGTATTGATGCTACAAAATGGATGAATCTTGAAAACATTATGCTAAGTTAAAGAAACTAGTCATGAAATAGCAACATGTTATATAACTTCAATTCCATGATAGGGAAAATGTACAGAAACAGAAAGGAAGTGATTAGTTAGGGCCGGACGGGCATATAGGAGCGACAGCTGAAGGGCATGGGTTTCTCTTGGAGGAGATAACATTGCTCCAGAGAATTCCCTGGTGGTCCAATGGTTACAACTCCACACTTTCACTGCCAAGGGCATGGGTTCAAACCCTGGTTAGGGAACTAAGATCCTGCAAGCCTTGCAGCTCAGATTGCACTTATCCATGAATATACTAAAACCAGAGATTTTACAGTTTAAAGAGGTAAACTGTATGGTATATGAATTACCTCTCAATAAAGCTGTTTTTAAAAAAATAAAATACAGATGAATAAAAATGAACTGGAGAGAGAAAATTCTCACACCTTTCCGTAAAATATTCTTTTAAATGTCAAGGTCCCTTTAAAGCAATGAAAAATGTTCAACCGGGAAAGCTGTGATTCATAAGCCATCTTCCAATATCAGGAAAGAGAACAACTGAAAAGGAAGACACATAATTGCCCTAGACACCATGTAAGCCAAGTAAGCTACCCATGGCTTTTTCTATATAACCACTGGGAATTGACATGCACAGCATCTATTTCTCTTCCTCCAATAAGTTCTAAGCAAACAAGGAAGCAAAAAAAGAGTCACCCAGAGAAACTAAGCTTTCAAAGACAGGACAATCTTCCGCAAGGCAAAATGCACTCCTTCCCCAAAGTGAAAGAGTCTCAGGGAACTGTAAGACCACAAAACTAAACACTGGTGGGGGAAACACATTAGCTTGTAGTGTGTGTAGTATTACTACATAACCCTTAACTATGACTGGGAAGGAGGGAAGGAGACTAAGTACACCTATTCTCAACAGAGGAAAAAACTTCAAAGAAAAGGATTTTACACAGGTTACATGGTTTATAACAAGATGATTCAGGATTTAGATGTAAATATTCAGATTCTCAATTTAAAATTACAATTCATTCTAGATCAAAGACCCAATTACTATTCCAGCATTGTAGTTCCTTATTTCATAGTGACTGCATGCCTCAATTTGCCTCAAATAACACGCTATCTCAGAATTACTAAAAGAATCTCTACCTTCCATCTTTATCCTACTTGAGCCACATCTTGAACCTCATTATAAACCATTTTACTTCTTAACAAATTTCCTTTTTAGGGATTACCCTGGTGGTTCAGAGATTAAGACCCCAAGCTTCCACTGTTGGGAGTACAGGTTCCATCCCTCGTTGGGGAACTAAGATTCCACATGGTGCAGCCAAAATAAAAAAAATTCCTTTTTAGAACATCCTACCCCCTAACTCCTTCATTTTTTAATTCTCATTGAATCTACTCTTTGCCTTCAATATGAATTCTAAATCTTCAATCATATTCTACAGGCCCCTCCTGCCTTACTTACCTCTCTATCCATGTACAGCTAAGAGTAGCCATTTCAGTCAAATTCTAACAGTATCACACCTACACCCACCCCAGATTTTGGTAATTTTTGATCATCAATCTCCAATCCAGAGATGTTTCTACTGGCTGAGTCCACCAAGACAACAATGCTAAGAATTGATGAGTGTACATACTCATTCTAACCTAATCTCTCAAACTGATTTCCTTACAGCATAAAAAGAACACAAACTAAATTTTGGCTGTATTCAGACCATGCGCGTGAATTCTGTTCTGCCTCTCAATGGATATGTGACCTGAATATATTACTTAAGTCTTTCTGTGCCTATGAAACAAAGATAACAGTATAATCATAAAAGATTATGATAGGCACTTTCCTGGTGGCCCAGTGGGTAAGACTCCGTGCTCCCGATGTAGATCGCCCAGTTTCGATCACCGGGCAGGAAACTAGATCCCACATGCTGCAACTAAGAGTCTGCATGCCACAACTAAAAGATCACACATGCCGCAACTAAGACCCAGCACAGCCAAATAAATAAATACAAATAATTTTTTTAAAAAGACTAAGGTGTTTAGAAATAACAGACATGAAGTCCCCAGCCTAGTGTCTGGCATATGTTAAAATTTATTTATTACTTCCAAGACCCAACTTTTAACAAGTCTGATACTTGTGTCTTACAGTGATCTTCAAAAGAGTGACAGCAAGAAGGAATGCTAAGAAGTGCTATTGCTTGTACTTAGACAAACTTCCGTTTGAAACCCTTGTGCTGACAGTGCATGACGATGTCTAGAAAAGCACTAGCACCAAACCCTACAGTATTGGGTAGTTAGTGACTTGGAAGAACACCTCTGAAATAATAGTGGGGCACTTCTCAGAGATACTCTGTATCACTAATACTTTTGATGAGACATGGACCATAAAGAAGGCTGAGCATGGAAGAACTGATGATTTTGAACTGTGTTGCTGGAGAAGACTCTTGAGAGTCCCTTGGACTTCAAGGAGATCAAAACAATCAATCCTAAAGGAAACCAACCCTGAGTATTCATTGGGAGGGCTGTTGCTGAAGCTGAAGCGCCAATTCTTCAACCACTTGATGCAAAGGGCTGACCTCACTGGCAAAGACCCTGCTGCTGGCAAGGATTGAAGACAAAAGGAGAAGCAAGTGGCAGAGAATGAGATGGTTAGATAGCATCACCGAGCAAACTCTGGGAGACAGTGGAGGATAGAAGAGCCTGGCGTGCTGCAATCCACGGGATCAGAGAGTCAGACACAACTTAGCGACTGAACAACACCACTTCTGATGACAAATACACTGTATAGAAAAACACAAACATCAACAACTAGTTGAAAATAAGATTTAGAAGGGTCAAATAATGAATCTAAAGATTTTTAGGAATAACAGCCAAGTTATTTCAATTTTATTTTCCCTTACATATGCAAAAGTATAAAATTTAAGTCTGCCAACCTTTGAGTTAGACTATGCAGATGGAATAGTGTTTTAACTAACAAAGCAATTGACCTCACCCAGAATTGGGTATTTATCACCTAAGAATCCACCTGGTTGGTAATGCAGGAGATAAGGATTCGATCCTTAAGAAGATCGCCTGGAGAAGGAACAGCAAACCACTCTGGCAGTCTTGCCTGGGTAACCCCACGGGCAGAGGAACCTGGTGGGCCACAGTTCATGGGGTCACAAAGAATTGGATATGACTGAGCGACTAAGCATGCATACCCACAAACACAAACACACACAGGGCTGTATCCTGTTAGACAAAATCAAGAAACAATCAGTCAAGTTCTACAGAAGTTCACTTATCAGAACAGTAAGCTAAGTATTTACATGTCTCTCAATTCCAAATCTACCTCCTCTATCTATATAGTCTGTTCTCTGATGTTCAGACAAATTCAGGAAAATGCACTGCCTCAGCATCTTCAACAGAAGGCAGAGTGATAAGAAGGCAGGAAGAAGAAAACAAGACTTCCTTCTTGTTCTTCTTGCTACTCCTGTGAATGTCACTCCATTAGTCTTCAGCTTCTTTCAGCACTCAGCACCACTTAATTGATAGCATTTATTGTTGGTATTTTTAGTATATGTGCTGCCGAAGCGAGCACTATTGTTGGTATTTTTAAACACTGAATGGCTTTAGAAAGTAGCTTTGGTTATAGGTATGGGGCTGTTTCTCAATGACTTCAAGTTGTAACCAAAAGCCTGTTAAGTACATATATGTGAAAACTTACATATTTCAACAAGGAACACCCACTACTGAATCACAAGAAATGTCAAGCTCTTTTTTCCTATGCTACCAAAAGTTCTAACAAAAACTTAGATCTCCATTCCCAAGCTCAAACTGCAATTCCAGCAGAACTCTTAGGACCTCAACACACACACACAGGAAATTTCCACATTTCAAAGTCCATTTTAAATTGCAGTTGAGGAACTTCCACCTAACTCTTCCACTGAAAGCTATTAGTATGAAATGTAATGAAAAGCTAAAAGGCAATTATTAAAAGAAAAATATAAAATACTTCAATAAATGCTTTCCAAGCAATGAATATGCTCAATTAAAATCATATGTTCATAAACTGACACCAATATTTGGGAGTAGCTATCTGTGAAAAAAATTTTTCAAATGAAATATACCACATTTCATTACAGATCAGCATTAATAGGTAAACACTTGAAATCCATGTTGGTAACAGGGAACATTAACTTTTGAGGCCCAATTAAGTAAAATGTTACTTCCACATCTCTTCCCTCAAAGAATTCTATTCTTCTCATTAGCAAACCTGTGTTACAAAAAAAGTACTGAATCACTATTATGTTTTCAATTTTTTTTTTTTTTAAATAAAGTTCTGGGCTTCCTTGGACTCAGAGGTAAAGAATCTGCCTGTCAATGCAGGAGACAAGGGTTGGATCTCCAATCCAGAGATTCCACACTCCTCGGCGCAACCAAGTCTGTTCACCACTACTGAGTCTGCACTCTACAGCCCAGGATCACCAACTATGGAGGCCATGTGCCACAACTACGGAACCCCTGCGTCCGGAGCCAGTGTCCCTCGAGAGAAGCCCCTGCTGCGAGAAGCCTGCGCTGCACCGTAACTAGAGAGAAGCCCCTGCTCAGCGCCTAGAGAAACCCCATGCAGCAGTGGAGACCCAGCACAGCCAAAAATAAACTAATTTTTTAAAAAGTTCTTTTGTGTAAATACTTATAGAGTTCTACTGACCCATAAAACATAAAATTCTTACTATCTGATTCTTTAAGGAAAAAAAATCCACCAATCTCAGGTATATACCCAAGACAAATGACTCCTTACCACTACTAAAAACCATGCACATTATTCAAAGAACTGTTTCTTCATAAAAACAAAAAGTTATTAACCCAAATATCTATCAATAATTGTATGGATAAGTAAATTCTGGTGTACTCATACAGTGAAAATGAATCGCTGCAACCCAAAACAACACGGATAAAACTCAGACATAATATTTAGGGAAAAAGTCAGTCATAAAAGAGTACACACTGCATGATTTCATTTATATGAAGTTTGATGGCAAGATGTACACTGGTAAAGACCAGAAGGGTGTCTGTCTCTGGGGAGGGGAACATAAAGGAGCCTGCTACAGGGCCATTTTGATCTGGATCATGGCTACGTGTGTATACACATGTAAAAATTAACAATATGCTATACTTAAGGTTTATGAACTTCACTACATGTAAAAAATTATATATTTTAAAAAAGAGGAAACACATAGATAATATCACATAGATTATCTCCCAAATCCCCATGACTTTCCATTTTTCAGGCTGTATCTATGATTGAAGATAACAGAAGAAAAAGTCATAAACTTAAGAACAAACAACAGGAGGGATCCAATTTGCAGAACACAGAAATTACTGAAAAACAGTGCTAGTGATCTGAAGGCATTATAGAAAAAAATTTTAACATATGTGTAAGTAGATCCTAGAAAGAGAAAAAAGGGGGTAGAAGAAGGAAAAAAAAACTCAAATGATATAATGACCAAAACTCTCCCAAATTTGCTAAAAGACATAAATTTATAGATCTAGGAAACCGAGTGATTCCAAAGCAGGACAAGTATCAGGGAAACACAAACCTCAGGGCATCACAGTGAAACTGCTGAACATCAAAGAAAAAGAAACACCATGAAAGCAGCCAGAGAAAAATCCCACATTACATACAAGGACACAAAAACATACTGCCACCAACTTCTCGTCTGAAGCACTAGAGAACACGGGACAGTGGGATTACATCGCTAAAGCACTGAAACTATACACTCGGAATTCTACATCCAAAAAGTAACGTGCTTTAAAAATGGAGGACAGGACTTTCTTGGTGGTTGAGTGGTGAAGAACCCACGGCCAATGCAGAGGACACAGTTCGATCTCTGGTAAAGAAGACCCCACACGCCATGGGGCAGCTGAACTCAGGCACCGTAACTGCTGAGCCAGTGTGCCTGGAGCCTGTGTCCACAGCAACAGAAACCATCGCAATGAGAAGCACACGCACTACAACTAGGAAGAACCTCCAACCAGAGAAAGCCCCCCACAGCCACGAAATCCCGGTGTAGCCAAAAACAAATCATGTCTTCTGATCAAAATAAAATTAAACTAGGAATAATTAATAATCAGATATTTATAAATACTTCAAATATTTGGGAATTAAGTCACACATTTCTAAATAACTCACAGGTCAAAGGAAAAAAATCATCAAGAAAGTGAGAAAGTATTTCTAACTGAATGGTAATAAAATATATCAAAATCAGTGAGATACAATTCAAAGTGTTTTGAAAGAAATGTATAGGCTTAAAAAGCTTATATCAGAACAGCAGTTCTCTAACCAGGGTGATTCTGTCTCCCTGGAGACATCTGGCAAGGGCCGATCACTGTCATCTGGTGAGTATATCTGTCTGATGCTGCTAAACATCCAAGAATGCACAAGACATCCCTCCAGAACAAAGAATTATCTGGTACAAAATGTCCACAGTGCTAAGGTTAAGAAACTTGTGTTAGAAAATCCAAACTACACTTAAGGAAAGAGATAAGAGCAGAAAACAAATAAGTAACAGAAAAACTAGCAGAGCCAAAACTGAGATTTTGAAAAGCGTTAACAGATATGAAAAATCCTTTCTTAGACGATTCAATTAAAAAAAGAGAATATGAGAAATGCAACAGGGGAATATCACTACATATCTGACATATATTAAATGGTTAATAAATATTACAAACATCAACTTTATATGGATAAACTAGGCAATGTGGAAAGTATGGAGAAATTCTTTGAAAATAAAATATCACCGTACATTGTCAGTGGAATTATAAAACAGAACAACCATTTTGGGGAAAAGACTAGTAGCTGCTAACTAAATTAAAAATAACCTACCTTATGACCCCTGGGTATCTAGTGGCTCAGATGGTAAAGAATCTGCCTGCAATGCAAGAGACCCAGGTTTGATTCCTGGGTTGGAAAATCCCTTGGAGAATGGAAAGGCTACTCCACTCTCCAATATTCTTGCCTGGAAAACTTCATGGACAGAGGAGGCTGGCAGGATGTAGTCCATGGGGTCACAAAGAGTCGGACATGACTGAGCAACTAACACTTTCACCTTACAACCCGATGACTGTACTCCTAGGTACTTACCCAACATAAACTAAGATATGTACAAGAGAAGGCTCACACAGTAATGTTTATAGTGCTTTATTCAAATAGCCTAAAATGTAAACAAGTTTCTTTCCATCAATATGAGAATAGTATAAATCAAACTGGTATAGAGATTTCCCTGACAATCCAATTGTTAAGTTTCCACACTTCTGTTGCAGGGGACCATGGGTCTGATCCCTATTCTAGGAACTAAAATCCTTCATGCTGCCAGCACAGCCAAACAAAAACAACAAAAAAAACCCAAACGGTTATATTCATACAGTGGACTACTACTTAGCCACAAAGAGGTACTAACTAATGAAAAAGTAATCTAGGTTTAAAGAGGTGTGGATACCTCTATAGGAGTGATACAGGAGCATATAAGTTAAACAAATAGGGTGACAATACACAGCCTTGACGTACTCCTTTTCCTATTGGAGCCAGTCTGTTGTTCCATGTCCAGTCTAACTGTTGCTTCCTGAGCTGCATACAGATTTCTCAAGAGGCAGGTCAGGTGCCTACTTCTGTTAGGTCCATACCATTTCTGTCCTTTATTGAGCCCATCTTTGCATGAAATATTCCCTTGGTATCTCTAATTTTCTTGAAGATATCTCTAGTCTTTCCCATTCTATTGTTTTCCTCTATTTCTTTGCATTGATCACTAAGTCAATGTTTACTTAGCCTCCAGTTTTAGGAAAAGTAAAACTCATTAGTAACATTTATAAGTACTTCCAACTCTCATCTCTCCTTGCTATTCTTTGGAACTCTGCATTCAAATGGGTATATCATTCCTTTTCTCCTTTACCTTTAGCTTCTCTTCTTTTCTCAGCTGTTTGTTTTTATGCCTGCTAACATGCACTCTGCAGCCTATGAATCAAAGAGTAATTTTGACTTTTAAGGTTTATTATTTAAAGCTTAACATTAACATTTTGTAGGTTATAGACAGTGATTTCTGATGGATCTGGGCAAAGCAGACTGAAAACCTTCTGGAAAGGATTCATCATCTTGCATGCTTTTAAGAACACTGGTGATTTATGGGAAGAGGTCAAAATATTAACATTAATAGGACTTTGGGAAAAGTTGAATCCAAACTCTCACTGATGACCTTGAATGGTTCAAGACTTCAATGGAGGAAGTAACTCCAGATGTGGTGGCTCTACTAATTTTACAGTGCTACACGAAGTCTCTTCAATTCAACAAACATCTGAAATTACAGAAAATTAAACATGGCCACCGAACTTAATTTTCACGTATTAAAACAATTTGGCATCAAATTACTACTGATGTTTACTTGAATTCCTACCACAGCAATTCTAGGAAATTTTGGAAAAACATGCACTAAATATATGTGATAAAAATGTAATTCACATCATAATGATCTAGTATATAAAATTCTACTAACCATTCTACTAACTCTCAGCAACCAACAGATTTATTCAGACAGTATCAGTTAGAAACGATTACTGTTCAACTGCAAGGAGATCAAACCAGTCAATCCTAAAGGAAATCAATCCTGAACATTCCCTGGAAGTTCTGATGCTGAAGCTCCAATACTTTGCCACCTGATGTGAAGGAACCAACCCATTAGAAAAGACCCTGATGATGGGAAAGACCGAAGGCAGGAGGAGAAGGGGACGACAGAAGAGATGGTTGGATGGCATCACTGACTCAATGGACATGAATTTGAGCAAGCTCTGGGAGATGGTGAAGGACAGGGAAGTCTGGAGTGCTGCAGTCCATGGGGTTGCAAAGAGTTGGACATTACTCAGTGACCAGACAACAACACTGTTCAACCAAAGATACTATCTGGTCTGGACATGAGGATAGAAAAACTCCACAAACTGGCCTCAAGAAAGGGTGTCATTCATGTTCTTAAAAAACTCTTTGGCCCTTACCTTTGCTAATCATGCAAAATCACAATGTAGACACATTACTCTTTAGCTCTATTTTTCTTTTTTAAATCAAATTCCTCTCTTTGGCATTTAAGGATTTTACAAATTTCATTGGTACCTTCCACTTGTTTTTCCTCCTAACTACTCTCTTTGGGATGCTTTAGCTCTATCAGAACTATTCTTCTTGTTTTCTTCAAACACACCAAGCTGCTTTTGCCTCTCAGTCTTTGTCCCTACTACTCATTTCTTTGAACTGTTTACCACCCATTTGCTTACCAAAGTCTAAGCCTTCAAATCCCAGTCCAATTGTCAACTTTTCCATGAAACTTTTCATGAACCCTAAAATTCTGAGTATCTTTTTATCCAAAGAAACAGAACCCATCCTAGCACATAATTGGCATTTAACTTACGGTTATTAAGTTAATAGGATAAGCTCAAATATCCTTCATATAAATGGAAATCTATTTCAGTGTTATTCCTCGTATAAATCCAGTTTCCCCTAATGGACTCATGATGTTTATCACCACTAATCACAGGGCCCTAATTTTGGTAGGAAGTTTTAAGTGTTTGATCTTAAAAATAATTTTATAACATGAAAAACAATATACACACACACATATAATGGTAACTTCCAACTTTTAAAATATTACATAATACTCAAAAAAAGATTTAATATTTGTAACCTCTAAAGGCTGAGGACCCTGTATTTAGGCATGTCTGTAACTGTATAGAAGAAGTGTACCAGTTGGGAAGATCTGTACTTAATGTAAAAGACCAAATGCCAATAGCAATGAAAAGAAATTTAGTAAACTCTTTCCTTATGTTTCTGTTTAGCTTTCTATTGCAACCGTTATCTAGAAACTTCTTGATTTGTTGTCTTGAGCAAATAAAAACTTGTTAGGCTTTTATATCATGTATAAACTCCACTTATCTTTCTGATCATGGAATTCAACTGGACATACTTCCATATGCCAACAATCTCAGCCAAAGTAGTACTTAAATAATTAACTCTGAAAATAGAAACTAACAAGAATAAAATGCATTTTAATGCTTTAAGCCTAGTTTCCTACTGTGAGCACAAATCAGTTTTTCCCTTGGATATCTACGGGTATCTGATATTGGGAAAATAAATTATGGCACTGGCATTCTACATATTAATGTTATTTATTTCATATATGATTTTTAATAGGCTTTCACCTTAATTTCTATTTAATTCAAGCTCTTGAATGAAGATCTAAGTGAGGCTTGTTGATTTCAACATCATCTCTGTTACTAAAATTTTGTCTCCATCTCTACCTTCATTTCTTTAAATAAACCTTTTAAAAAGCTACTCAATTCCTTTTGAGTTTTGAAGGAACTCTAAACAGGGTTCTTACCTCTTTGAACCTCAATGTAGCACTTATATTTAATCATTCTTAGAAAGAACTTGTTTTGTTGCCAGGAGGCAATAAAATGGCTTTTTTGGGCAACATGTTAATTTGCTAATTTAAAAGTAGGCATCACTTGACAATACATTACTGAGAGCTTGGGCACTCATACTTGCTGGTAAAAGAACAAAATGGTACAACCGCTATGAAGGGGAATTTAACCACCTATAACAAAATCACTCATAAAGGTAACCTTTGGACCAATAATCCCATTCGTAGGCATTTACCCTGAAGATACACTTGCTCAAGTACAAACCAATATGTACCAAGGTTATTCGTTTTAACATTACTTTAAGTAGGAAAATATTACAATCTCAAATCAACACAGAGATTAGTTAAATAAAACTAGGGTACCTCTACACATATAGAATACTATACATCATGAAAATTAATAAAAGAAGATTTCCAGATATGGTGTCATTGCTAAGATATATTGGGTGAAAAAAACAAAGTACAATAGAGTATATATGGTAGTCTAACTTCTGAGAAGAAGAGAGGTAACACAGAAAGAAAGGATCAACCAGAAACTAATGGAAATGATTATCTACAGAGGGGAGGTGTGTGGAAATGCAGTGGAAGGAATAAGGATGGAAGACTTCTGAGAAGTAGAAGTTTTTCCAATAGTTCTGACTCTTGAACCAAGTAAAAATTAAAAAAAAAATAATGAACAATGTAATTTCTAAAACTGAATACAGACACTCCTACAACTGAACAATAAAACAAATAACCTGATTAAAAAATAGATAAAAAAAAAATGGGGTGCTCGCTTCGGCAGCACATATACTAAAATTGGAACGATACAGAGAAGATTAGCATGGCCCCTGCGCAAGGATGACACGCAAATTCGTGAAGCGTTCCATATTTTAAAAAAAAAAAAAAAAATGGGTAAAGGACTTAATTGGAAAAGGGAATGGCAACCCACTCCAGTATTTTCACCTGGAGAATCCCATGGACGGGGAGCCTGACAGGTTGCAGTCAGTGGGACTGCAAAGAGTTGGACACAACTCAGCAACTAATACATACATACACACATACAGGACCTGAATAGATATTTTTCTAAAAAAGATACACAAACAGCCAATAAGCATGAAAAGATGCTCAACATCACCAATCGTCAGGGAAATACAAATCAAAACCACAATAAGACATTACCTCATATCTGTTAGGATGGCCACTATCAAAAACACAAAAGACAAGCATTGATGTGGCGAAACTGGAATTCTGGTGTGCTACTGGCGGAAATGTAAAATGAAGCAGCCACTATCGAAAACAGTATGGAGGGGAGTTCCCTGAAAATGTTTAGATAGAATTACCGTATGATCCTGCATTCCCAGCAATATATATATATAAAAGAACTGAAAACAGGATCTCAAAAGAGATACATGCACACCCATGTTAACTGCAGCATTGCTCACGATAGCTGAAAGGTGGATCTTTCTAAAATTCCATTAATGGATAAAGAAATGTGGTAGATATACACAATGGAATACTAGCCTTAAAAAAGAAGGAAATGCTGTCATATGCTACAACACAGATAAACCTTGAGGACTTTATACTAAGTGAAATAAGCCAGTCACAAAAAGACAAATAGAATATGATTCCACACTTATATGTGAGGTAACTAAAGGAGTGAAACTCTTAGAAACCAAAAGTAGAACAGTGGTTACTATGGGCTAAAGGGATCATAGAAGAAAGGGGAGTTGTTCTGTGGATATAATTTCAGTTTTACATGATGAAAATGTTCTAGAGATCTATTGTATTGACAATGTGTGTATAGTTAACACTACTGTACTGTGAACACTTAAAAATGGTTAAGACGGTAAATTTTGTTACCAATAAAGAGTCAAGCAAGGATTATACTCATCAGTAGAAATGAAGAGTCAACAAGTGTGTGTGCACATATAATTGAATACAAACAGAAAATCAATTGTATAGAAAACTGATTAACAACCATTCAGACCAAAAAAATTCCAATTCAAATAACTAATGAGCATGGTTCTCTATGCAATCTTAATTTGACAGAAAGAACTGCAAAGAAACCTTGCAAGGGATACTGAAAGAGCAGTTCTGAATTTTTTGTGTTTATAGTAGCACCTTATAGTAGAGTAGTATAAATAAATTTACCAGAGTTTAGAGAAATTAGGATTTATACTATAAGAGAAGGCTGATACAAATATAGAATGGAGGAAGTTTAGAAAAATTTCTGATACTGGATTTCAGCTGAAAGTGGCCGATGAACTCATGATTTGAAGTGTGTGTATGTCCTAGCTGCACACACTCAAAGACCTGAAGAAATTACGTATCTAACAATAATGTGAACACAATGGCCAAACCGAGGCCTTGGTTTATAAACACCACTCTCCACGAAGATGGAAATAAGGTTCTTTGGAAAAAGATCTATCCAAATCCGGGGCAGGGAAGCACAGGTGAACATCTTGTACCAGAAAACAAAGAAGTGCTCAGACTCATAGAAAGACATGTCAAAAAGACACTAGATGTTTGAAAAGATAGGAAAGCAAGGATGCTCATCTGGGACAATCTGACTCTCAAAAGGAATAAAATGGATTATAAGGCACTGAATAAAGAATCTATGAGTGATTTTGTTTTTTAAATGGGGGCAGGGTCTTCTCTACAGAAGAATGCCAGCTAATACATGTGAAAGGAATGATGGAATCAAAAAGGGTAATATTTTATAACCATCAAAGTGGGTGCTAAAACAGTTGCGTAAGGACTTCCCTGATGGTCCAGTAGTTAAGAATCTGCCATCCAATGCAGGGGACACAGGTTTGATCCCTGGTCAGGGAAGATTCCATATGCTTCAGGGCAACTGAGCCCACTGACCAGAACTACTGAAGTCCAAGTGCCCTAGAGTCCATGCTCTGTAGCAACGAGAAGCCTGCGCACTGCAACTAGAGAATAGCTCCCACTTACGACAACTAGAGAAAGCCCGCATGCAGCAATGAAGACCCAGTGCAGCCAAAAATAAAATAAAAGTTCACTATTTTTTAAAAAAGAATGGTTGAAAACAAATTATTCTCACAAACTATTTACTAGCTTAAAAATTACTTATTAACTGCAAGCTGGCGAAGTACCTTTACAATGCACAGAGTTGGCCAACTGTACCCAAGTGATCAACCTTAGCATAGTCAATACAACAAAATTTGGCATATGCCTCCTGATATGATGCAAAGGTAACTATGTACCATTGATTGTATAGCACACTTGCAAAAAAGGTTCAACTTGAATCTAAGCATAAGGAAATGAGACAAAACAGATTACCAACTTCTGTAGGACAAATGCTTCAAAAAATATCATGAACAACACTCCCCCCCAAAATAAGAGGACTTTCTAGATTAGAGACAAAAAAAGACATGATAAATGCATGTGTCATCCTATATTGGAAACTGGACAGAGGAAGAAAAATTCAATTTTTTTCCCTTTAAAAAAAATTTATTTATTGTAAATGAAACAAAGATGAATATTTTTAATAATAAAAGGTACAATTTCACAAGGAAGAGACATCATGAACCATTAGACTTTAACAACAAAGAAAAAAAGATATGAAAAATTCAATTTTGAAAAAGTAAGTTTTAGGGCAATTGAGGGAATTTTATTATGGACAGTATAACAGATATCATCATGTCAATGTTAAATTCCTAGAGTATGATAATGATCATTGTTATAAAGTAAGAGAATGTCTTTAGACTAAGACATTAGCTTAGACTAAGACTGCTGAAGCATTCAGAGGTGGAATCTCATCATGTATGCAAGTAACTTTCCAACACAATAGTGTGTTACATCTGTCTCCCTCCACGTGTGTGTGTGTGTGTGCGTGAAAGCAAAAGTGACAAAATGTTAACTAGTGAATCTAAGTGAAGGGACATGAGTGTTGAAGGTGCAATTTTTCCAAATTTTTTACAGGGATAAAATGTCTCAAAATAAGAAATTAAAATGGGTTTTTTTCAAAAAAAAAAAAGAGAGAGAGAAGGGGGGATCATCATTATGATTGGCCAGTAGTACTTTCTAGTAAGAATTCAAGTAATATAAGAAACAAGTTCTAGGATCAAATCATGAGCCTCCTCCATAATTTTTCCCAAACTAGCATATAAAAAATTCCTACAACTTTTTTCTTACAGTAACTTGTTACAGTAATTTAATAAAATACATTTTACAGATCCAGCAAATTCGCTGAAAGTATACACTGCTGTTTTTTGAGATTAAATGTTTTTCAAATGTATGAATGTAACTACAAAGTGTAGAATCCTTTGACTTGTTTGTTGTGAGAGCTCCTGTGGTAGATTAAAGACAGCTACAAATTCTTTTCTGCTTCTTCCATTGAGAAGTTGGGTCAATTTTTCTCCCCTTGAATGAGGGCTGGGCTGTGAATATGTTAAACAGTAGAGTAAGGTAGAAATGTCAAGGCCAATTCTGAATAAAGTCTTTTAAAAGTACTGACAAATTCCCCCAGAGTGTCTTGGAAAACTGAGCTCAACTATCCTGCTGGAGAGACCGTGTGGAGAAGCCTTAACACTACATAACACACAGGAAGAAGGGCCCAGTTGAGTCCAGCCTCTCAGCTGTTCCTACCAAGGCACCAAGCGTTTGAGAGAAGCCAGTGTGTACACATTAGACCAGCTGAACACCACTGAGGGAACCTAGGAGGAAATGTGGAGCAGAAAGCCAAGTCCGGCCCAAATTTCTGATCCACGAAACTGTGAGATAGTAAGAAAAGTTGCTGGCTGTAGGTAAAAGGTGGAAGCCACCCAAGTGTCCATCAAAGAATGAAAGGATAAACAAAAGATGTTATATATGTGCATTCTGACAAATACTGCAATAAACCCTGAAGACATTATGCCAAGTGAATAAGCCAGTCACAAAAGCAGCAATATGCTATGATCCCATTTATACGAAGAGGATGAAATGGTTGGATAGCATCACCGACTCAATGGACATGCGTTTGAGTAAACTCCAGGAGTTAGTGAGACAGGGAGGCCTGGTGTGCTGCAGTCCATGGGGTCGCAAAGAGTTGGACACGACTGAGCAACTGAACTGAACTGATATAAGGCTCCTAGAGTAGTCAAATTCATAAAGACAGGAAGTAGAAAGAGGTTGCCTGGGCTGGGGGAAGTGGGGAATACAGTTCTAGTTTAATGGGTTCAGAGTTCAGGTAAGGATGATGAAAAGCTCTGAATGGATGGTGATGAGGTTGCACAACAATGTGAACGTACTTATGGCACGGAACTCTGTTCGGTTGCTCAGTTGAGTCTGATTGTAGTCCTGTGGACTGCAGCACGCAAGGCTTCCCTGTCCTTCACCAACTCCCGGAGCTTGCTCAAACTCATGTCCATGGAGTCGGTGATGCCATCCAACCATCTCATTCTCTGCAATGCCCTTCTCTTTTTGCCTTCAATCCTTCCCAGCATCAGTCTTTTCCAATGAGTCAGTTCTTTGCATCAGGTGGCCAAAGTATTGGAACTTCAGCTTCAGTTCTTTCAATGAATATTCAGGACTGATTTCCTTTAGGATGGACTGGTTGGATCTCCTTGCAGTCTAAGGGACTCTCAAGAGTCTTCTCCAACACCACAGTTCAAAAGCATCAATTCTTCAGCGCTCAGCTTTCTTTATTTTCCAACTCTCACATCCATACATGACCACTGGAAAAACCATAGCTTTGACTAGATGGACCTTTGTTGGCAAAGTAATGTCTCTGCTTTTAAATATGCTGTCTAGGTTGGTCATAGCTTTTCTTCCAAGAAGCAAGCGTCTTCTAATTTCATGGCTGCAGTTACCATCTGCAGTGATTTTGGAGCCTCCAAAAATAAAGTTTCTCACTGTTTCCATTGTTTCCCCATCTATTTGCCATGTAGTGATGGGACCAGAAGCCATGATCTTAGTTTTCTGAATGTTGAGTTTTAAGTCAACTTTTTCACTCTGCTTTCACTTTCATCAAGAGGCTTTTTACTTCCTCTTTGCTTTCTGCCATAAGGGTGGTGTCATCTGTGTATCTGAGGTTATTGATATTTCTCCCAGCAATCTTGATTCTAGCTTGTGCTTCATCCAGCCCAGCATTTCACATGATGTACTCTACATGTAAGTTAAATAAGCAAGGTGACAATATACAGCCTTGACGTACTCCTTTCCCAATTTGGAACCAGTCAGTTGGTTCCATGTCCGGTTCTGACTGTTGCTTCTTGATCTGCATACAGTTTTCTCAGGAGGCAGGTAAGGTGCTCTGGTATTCCCATCTCTTGAAGAATTTTCTACAGTTTGTTGTGACCCACACAGTCAAAGGCTTTGGTGCAGTCAATAACGCAGATGTTTTTCTGGAACTCTCTTTCTTTTTTGATAATCCAACAGATGTTGGTAATTTTATCTGCTTCCTTTTATCCAGCTTGAATATCTGAAAGTTCATGGTTCATGTACTATTGAAGACTGGCTTCAAGAATTATGAGCATTACTTTGCTAGCCTGTGAGATGAGAGCAACTGTGCGGTAGTTTGAACATTCTTTGACATCGCCTTTCTTTAGGACTAGAATGAAAACTGGCCTTTTCCAGTCCTGTGGTCACTGCTGAGTTTTCCAAATTTGTTGTCATAATGACTGCAGCACTTTCACAGCATCCTTAGGATTTGAAAATAGCTCAACTGAAATTCCATCACCTCCACCAGCTCTGCTCGCAGTGATGCTTCCTAGGCCCACTTGACTTAGCACTGCAGGCTGTCTGGCTCTAGGTGGTAATCACACCATTGTCGTTATCTGGGATATGAAGATCTTTTTTGTACAGTTCTTCTGTGTATTCTTGCTACCTCTTCTTAATATCTTCTGCTTCTATTAGATCCATACCATTTTTGTCCTTTACTGTGCCCATCTTTGCATGAAATATTCCCTTGGTATCTCTAATTTTCTTGAAGAGATCTCTAGTCTTTTCCATTCTATTGTTTTCCTCTATTTCTTTGTATTGATCACTGAGGAAGGCTTTCTCATCTCTCCCTGCTATTCTTTGGAACTCTGCACTGCACTTTGGAACTATGGCACTGAACTATACACTTAAAGATGATTAAAATAGCAAATTTTATTTTATATGTATTTTATTTACCACAATAAGGTTTTTAAAAGTTGCTGTTTTATTTTTATTTTATTTATTTTTTTGCTGTCTTCTGCTTTATTGACAAGCAAATTGTTCAAAAATGTTCTCACGATTCAATAATTACAAAGACTCAGACTTACATTAAAAAAGTAAAAACCAGAACCCCCAGCAGGTGCCAGCCCCCTTGGAAGGCCCGGGGGGCGGGCAGGCAGGTGCTGGGCGCGTGGCATGCACGGGCAGGCCGTGGTGCCCACGTCACTCAGCGCCGACTCATGGGAAATGCATGTCTTCCACAGCGTGGCGAGGACATCGGCTGGCAGGGGGCAGAGGGAAAAAGGTTGCTGTTTTAAACTATTAGGTTTAGGGGTAGCTTGTTACACACCAGCTAACTAGAAAAATTCCTCTACACAAATGGAAATTTAAAATAAAAGCTGTACTGCATGAAGCATTACTTCACAAATGTATACTGGCTATATTTTAGGACTTCATTTTAAGAAATCTTGCGTCTCCATTTAATTTCTTATTTTCTTAGCACAATCTTCTGTAATACATTTATTAAAATAAAATATATAGACAAAATCCAGACTTGAAATTATACACTAAACTACCTGTAAAATTAGCATACCATGTGGCAACTAGGAATAAATAAAAAGTCATTTATGCAAGTGAAAATGATTATAACCAATCAAGTATTTCTGAGGTCCACCTGAGGGGAAGGAAAAGGAAAGAATTCATGGTCTTCCTGCAATCTATTCTTCCCCCTTCCAACCTAGGTTCTTATGAGAAAAGGGAGTGTTCTACCTAAGTCAAGCCCACCATATCCTAACTCATATTAAAGTATCCCACGGGCCAGACTACAGAAAGCAGAAGTGAGAACATGGGGAAGAGGGAGAATGATGGACACAAAGAGAAAGATTATAGAAAAATACAAAGAAAACACAGAAGTAGCACCTAGTGGGAGAAAAATGGGGGACATTTTCAGAATAATAAAACTCTATGACTTACTCTTTCCTAATTCTTAGCATCACGGTAGTAAGTATTTGGGGTATGGAGACCTGTCTGGGCAGTGAACTCTGAAAGCAGCTAACAGAAACGGATGTAAGTAACAAACTTCATCCTAATACCCACCTTCCTTTAAAAACCAAGGTTGATTAAGGCCTCCCACTTCCAAAAGAGCAAGAACAGAAAAAAAAATAATATGTGGCATATAGCTTTGTAATACGTGACCTGAGAGAGACTGTGTAACAGTCCATGGGCAGAAGCACTTAATGGAATTTGTACAATACTGTTTATAGGTTTATCTTGAATGTGTTACAAAACTTATGAGGCATGACTCTTGCATTCGTTTCAGAATCCTTAATTAAACAGGAGGATGGATATTTGTGAACTACATATCTTGATGCTTAATGTAACACTGGTATTAAAAAATGTCTACTATCCTTCCTAACAGCTAACTTTTATATGACTTTTAATATTTCTATAACTGATCTAAATAACAAAACCATTAATGATAGTTTTCAGCTTTATGTGACTAGGGTTGGTCACAACCTCTCAGAATCAGTTTCTTTATCTGGAAAATCTGAACAAAACCAAATAACTTATAAGCTACCTTCTAGTTCTAAAATTATAAATATCTACTTTATCATCTCTAGTATGCAATCTCAGATAAAGTACTTAGTTACAATTCAAAATATTTTCAAATCATCCTTCATTTTCAAAAATAAGAATACTTCTCTAAACCAATATTAATACATATTACTTATTCATTCATTCAACAAATATATGTTGAGCACCTAACTGTGAGGCTTCCCAGGTGGCACAGTGGTAAAAAATCCACCTGCCATAGAGGACACACAGGAGACGCAGGTTCAATCCCTGGGTCAGGAAGATCCCCTGGAGTAGGAAATGGCAACCCACTCCAGTATTTCTGCCTGGCAAATTCCATATGGACAGAGGAGCCTGGTGGCTACAGTTCATGGCGTTGCAGAGTTGGACATGACTGAGCACACACACATATAAACTAAGCACTGGGAGGATACAAAAGTAAACAAACAGATGTGGTATTCATGAAGCTTACAGAGAAGTTGGGGACACAAACCAAATAAACACAAGCATAAATGTAATACCACATCTGTAACAAGTGACATGAAGGAATTAAGAGAGTATATAACAGGAAATCTAAGAGACTTCCCTTAATGAAAAGGGAGGAAGAGTACGTATATGGGTTACATAATGTAAAATCTGTCTCGGCAGAAATGAACATGACACGTTTAAGGAACTGACAGAATGGCAGTGTTAACTAGATGTAAAAAGAGAGTAGTTCCTTGGAAACAGAAATGAAAACTTCTAAAATACAAAAGTATGTTTTAGCTTTTTCAAAGACACACTCTAAGAATTACTTTCAAGAAACCTTGAAAGCATCACAATAGTTTCTCTCTAATGTTAAGAACACAAAATCCTGTCCTATATTTCTCCGCAAAAGACCAAATTAACTCTCATTGATTCCCTTCCCCTTTTCACTTTACTGTTTTCCACTGCATGATAAAAATCACAGCTTCCTTGATCAACTTCCTTTAGATTCCTTAGAAGAAAGCAGCCATAAGAATAAAAAGATACATGATGCTATTGCCCTGGCTCTGCCACTAACCAGTCCCATGACTGATCTTGGTAAATGTTAGTTGGCCACTTTGGGTCTAACTTTTATTATCTAGGGAAAAAAAGGAGTTCTGAAATTTCTTTTAGGATCCTTCTGAAAGGAAAATGCCTGTTCCATTCTTGAAAACTGAAGAATATGGACCAAACATCTCTGAATTCTACTGGCCAGGGTTTTACTAGCCTTTAAGCCCTCCTCCTCACAATACTTGAACATTGTTGCTATAATAATAATAAACTACTGAATTTATATAAGTTACAAACAACACAAAAGTTATAAAAAATATAGTTATATATTATTTAAAATCTATGCTAGTAAGAGAGTAATACTTTAACTAAACATGGATCCCTAAAAAGTACAGTGTGAATTGGTGGTATAGTGGTGAGCATAGCTCCTTCCTAAAAAGTACAAAGTCAAAATCACCTTACAAAGCAGGAGGAAGACAAAAATCATAAGAATTCTTGAAAAAGCAACATTTTAGCAATAGGACATTCAACTTGATTAATATGTATATCAAATTTAACTTCCAAAAGAACTCATAACAAATGAATATTCTAACCATATGCTCATTCTAGACTGTCAATTTAGTTAAAAAATACTTCTGACATTTAATCTACTTTCAAATAGAAGATGTATATACAATCATAACTTTTTAAAAACCAGATTATCCATCACCAGAATTCAGGTTTCCATATTCTTAATATGAAAATAATAGAAAGATCTACAATTTTACTTAATTTATATCTCATAAGTCATATTTCAGCATCTCAAAAATTTAAAATAATGAGTACAACCTTAAGAAGCATCAATTAAGCACCCCACTTCATGTACAGTCTTTAGTATCAAGATTTATTTTGATGGAAGGTATTGTGTCCTATTCCTTCCAAATGGGCAGCAAATTGTAGGATCCAACTAGATTTTCAGAAACAAACTACAGGAACACTTTTAAATATTAATCACTCACAACACTGTTAACATTTACCAGGCACTAGACTAAGTTCTAACAGCAAAGGGGCAAGATTATTTTCTAAAATACATTTCAACAAGTTGCCCAAGGGGAAGACTGGCAAGGCGTCAATATTGTTGCTTTCCTCACCTTCCACACACTCTAACTGATTAGTAAAACTCTGAAATATCTCTTGGATTGTTCCCTATCTCTCTATTCCCACTATCACAGCCCCACTTCATGATTTCAACATCTTTGACCTAAACTACAGTTTAACAGTCTCCTAGCTGGACTCCCTGTCTCGTCTTCCCCTATTCCAATTCAACCCCCAATGGTGACCAAAAAAAAAATGTCTTTAGCACTGCCAAATGTTCCTTAGGAGTCAAAGATGCCATGGTTGAGAACTACTGCGTCAAGCTGATCCCTTAATAAGAGTAACACTTACTTTGTAAGGCTGTGGCCACAATCTATAACCATGCAACAGAAAACAAAAAATTAACTTACCTAAAGCCTGAAACTTACAACCTTCACATTAGGCCCAGCATGTTTAAAAATAAGCTGACCCCTTATAAAATAAGCCATAATCACCATCCCTTAAAACCCCTTTGAACATGTGGACATAAGTCATCACTCTGAATTTTGAAAAGTCAGTACTTTCTGTTAAAGTTTAATCATACTATTTACATATTTAAGTTTTTGGATATCAGAAAATTGTGATAATTTTTAAAATGCATTTTGCACTTAAATCAGTCTCCTAGAAGCTGATGAAAACCCTCCTAGGCAAATTATTGCCTACCTTTAAAGCTGGAAGCTACTTTGAATAGTATTCTCAAAAATATTTCTAGACAAAAAAAAACCTTAAAAAATACTCCAATTTTTATACTTAGAGGAAAAAAAAGAAGTAGAATTAAAAAATATCACATACATACTCTTTTAATTTCCCATAATGATATGTCCTTAACAGAGATTACTATTCTAAGATACAGCCAAGACAGAACGATACCTTTCAGAAGGGGGTAAAAGAAAAGACGTAAAATATCTTAAAAAAAAAAAGCCTGGTAGGTGAAACTTAAGGCCAGGCCCAGCAGAGCAGTAATACCACTGGAGAGAGCACCTCCTACCACAAACGTCTGAAGTGTGAACATTCTGTCCAGAGAAACTTACCTTCAGTCGTTTGATCATTTCGTCCGTGGTGATCTTGTCGGTGATCTCCTTTACCCCCGGAGGGTAAGCGATCTTCCCGTCGGCACTCACGACGCCGCAGAGGGCAGTGGCAGGCTTGGGCTGAGCGGTGAAGTCCATCCTGGGGGACAACTTTTCTTTCACGGTCCTCTACCGGCCTCTATCGGTCAGAAAACAAAAGTTCAGCGGGAAAGGGGCGACTTTGTAACCTCTTTTTTCATTTCGAAAATCCTAATCTGCAAAGGGTCCTTTCTCCAGGGAGGCCGGGGGCTCGGCGGCGGCCTCCATACCCGCTCCTTCCCGGGGTTTGGACCCTGGTGGCCGCCTCGCCGCCCCCACCCACGCGGGCCCCGCAGACCCCGGGCCCTCCCGGCTCCCTGGCACCGGCGGCCGCGGGAAGCGCCGAGCAGCGCCAGGAGTTTCCCATTCCCCCTTTCACAATGAAATCCCACCCCCAAGCACCGAGGTCCGAAGTTTGGAGGCCTCGAGAGCCCAGCGAGGCCCCTAAGGCCCCGGCTCGGTCAGAGAGAAGCCTCGAATGCCCGCCCGGCCGGTCCCCTCCGGGAAAGGAGACGCGAGGCCTATAGGGCTCGGCTTAGGCCGCAAAACTAGGGACCCAACGGGACCTACACGCAGCGGCGGCTCCTGGGAACCTACGCCCTTGCCGGGCAAAGCTTCGGGACCCCCGGTGTCCCCGCCACGCTCCCGCCCCTCCCGTGTCCCGGTCCCTCACCCCCGCGTGAGGGGAAAACAAGCTGCCCTCCGCCCCGAACCCCAAGCCAGGAAGCGGCTGACGCGGCTCCGCACTTCACATTTTGTTCCTTCAACTTCGGCTCAGGGACCCCGGCGGCTTCTCTCGCCCCCGGCCACTCGGCGCCGTCCGGTGCCGCCGAGGCCTTACCGGCACCTCCAGGCAGCCCCGCCGGGCCTCCGTCCCGCGCCCCCCACCCCCTCCGGTCTCCCCTTCCGTCCCCTCCCTCCCCAGCCGAGGGCGGGAGCCGAGCCGCCGCCGCCTTTACCTCCTCCTCATGCGGGCGGAAGGTGCATCGAGCGCCCGGGCCTCTGTCAGGTGGTTGCGCCGCCGCCCCTCTCCGGGCTGCACACAAAGCGGCTCCGCGGGTCCCGCCGCCGCCGCCGCCCGCCCCGGAGCGGCGCTGGGGCTGGCGGTGCCGAGGAGGAGCAGTCGCCGCGGGGGGAGACGCGGGGCGAGTGAGAGCTGGGCGGGGAGACACTGCCGCTCTCCGTCTGGCAGAGGAAGAGCAGCCTCGGAGAAGGCTCCTCCGGGAGCGTGTGCGCGTGTGTCCGCCCCGGACCCCGGCTGCCCGCCCGCCAGCACCTCGCGCCGGCCGGGTCCGCCGACCCGGACCCGGACGCCCCTCGCAGCGGCGCGCGCGCGGCCGTCCGTGCTCCCGGCAGCCGGCGCCTCTCGCACACACCGACCGGTCACGCGAGCGGCGCGAGAGCACGCGAGAGCAGGGCGCGCGCCTCGCTCCCGCCCCTTCCTCCGCCGGCCTTGCCTCCGCCTCCCTCGGGCCTCAAGCGGCGGCGCGCGGAGCAAACAGCGCCGCCACCCGGTTGGCGCCAAGACCTGCCGCACCGAGCGCCTTCGGGAGGACCGGACCCAGAAGGCGAGCAGAGGAGGAGCCTGGCTGGCGGGAAGCGACCCGGCGCCCGCGGCCTTTTGAGGCCAAGTTGGATGAACGGAGTTTTTTCACTGTTTGCCGCGGAGATGAGTTCATGACTTTTGGGGTTCATCCTAAACGACGTGGATGGACATGGTTGAAAAATGGTTAATTAGTCGGTGATAACGAACTGATTTCCTCCCAAGGGACAGAAGATCTGCAACTTGAGGAAAAGTTTTGCAACATGGCACAACGTATGCTGCTCATTCTTGTTTCTTTTGACAGCCACCTCTCCTCTTTAGATGTCTAAAATTAATATTTTGAAAACTGCAAAATATGAAAATTGCACTGAGTCCAGTAGTTCTCAAAGAATAGACGAAATTTCCTGGACGGCACTCCCAAACCTAGAAAATCAGGATTTCTGAGACTGGACTTCAGAAATAAGCATGTTTACAAATTGGATAGATAGGTCTAATGAATATGGAGTAACTCGTTAAAAAAAAAATATACCAAAGGATAGCTTTTTCTTTCATCCAAAGGAAAACCCGATGCAGTGGTGTTTGAGCAGTTTAAAATAAAAAGCTGAAGCAGATGGACCTCGGGAGCACATATATAATTTCCAAAGATGAAGTTAAAAAGAGAAAATAATTTGAAATAGTCTGCAGCTCTTGAAACCGATTGCTACTGTAGTTTGAAATGATATTTGATTATTTAAATTCTTGATGGATATTAATTGATCTTTTCCACATCCTTTGTTTGATCTTAAAAATATTATAAGGGCTGCCCTCACTGAACTGTTTTTCAAGTAATATACAAGGAAGCAATTATCTCAGAATCTAACACACCACATTTGCTGATTTGCTAGAACTCTGCCCAAAAGTCAGAACTTGGTTCTTAGACATTTAGAGTAGCAGGCAGAATCCATTAAGAAAGCTTCATCCAAACTATTAAACTGACCAAAACCTACACTGTTTTTAGGCTCTTTCTCTCACATATGATTTTTAAAAATCTGTCACGTTTAAATAAAGAGGGATTTTTATTTTCATTCTTGCCATTATTAATTTACCCATTACTAAATGGAGTTTTGTATATATCCATAAAATTGTAATTTTAACTACCTACTTTGTTAATAATGTTTGATTTTATAAACACTCAAAAGATAGTACAAGATAGTATACAAGATAGCTTCCTTGTATATTACTTGAAAAGATAGTAAGCCCTAAGGATCGTAACACATCAATAGGTTGAACTTATAAATTCTAAATTGTAGGAATTCTGAAATTTCTGTTTTTAATTCCTTTTTAAAAAACATTTCCACTTACAGTAAATGAGAAGTGATACATTCATTTGTGAACAATTATGTGAAGAGGGCCTACTATACAAGGCATTGTTTTGAGCACTGAGAATAAAATCTGTAGTGGGAAAGAGAACAAACATCGCTGCCTGTTGTGGTAGAGCTTAATTTATTGGGCGAGAGATAGACAAAAAAATTAATAAATTGCTATGGAAGAAAATGAAGTAGAGAAGAGGGACGATGCAGACCACATACAACCTTTTAGGCCTTCTACCTTTGGAAAGACTTTGGCACATACTCTGAGAAGGAAGTGCTTTAAAAAGAGAAGTGATATGATTTATGTTCTATGATCTAGGCAACCTTGGACAAACTGCTTAATTTTTCTGTGCCTCATTTTCCTCATCTGTAAAACAGGGATAATTGTTTTTATTTCAGAGAGTCATTGTGAGGGATAAATAAATTAACATTTGTAAAGTGCCTAGAACAGTAACTGGTACATACTAAGCTCTACATAATTTTTTGATATATGTAAAATGAAAGAGTAACTCTAGCTGCTAGGCTGAAAATAATGAGGAGATGCAAATGTAGAAGTAAGATAACCAAGTATAAGACTACTGCAAAAATTCCAAAGAGAGATGGTAGGACTAGGTAATAACAGTGGACGTGATGAAAAAAATTAAAAAAAAAAAAGAAAAGAGTTAAGGAAATAAGGTGACTCCAAAGTTTTTGGCCTGTGTAGTGAAGGATGAAGCTATCTTTAACTGGGAAGGGGAGGACTGTGCTTGGGATAGCTTTCGTCAGGATGTCTTTTAGAATCTAAGCTGTTTAAAAGTTAATTTAGCAAACAGCTCCTGAGCTCCTGTAAGGTATTGTGCTAGGCACTGGGCAAATATTTAGAAAAGAAGAAGACAAAGTTCCTGCTCCTGACGGGATCAGAGTCCAGTGGAGGAATCACAGGCATATGTCCCATAATTGAGGCAAGGCTGTGATTTATTCCACAATAGGGATTTAAATTGTATTGTCTAAGAGCCTAAGACAGGAATGCTATGGGAACTTCCCAAAGGGAGGGCTGTTTGAGGCTGGGCACTGGAGGGTGAATTGTTACTGAGTAGTTGTTGTGAGAAGAGCAATAGCTAATAGAGATAACCACAAGGTGAAAAAAGGCTTGGAGGTAATTAAGTGCAATTTCTTTTTGAGGAAAAGACTTTGGTGTGATTAGAACAATAATTGTATAAAAGAGTGGCTTGACTTTGTGAGCCTTATTCTGCCCTCATATAATTTCCATCAGCCCCCCTCCCATAGACACATGTACAAACATACAATCTATGTACAAAATGACATCCAATGCAGCTTCAGGACAAACCCCCAACCCCCTATTTCAATCACCTTACCAACCATAAATTCTTCCTACATAGAAATTCTAGATCCAAACTCTGGGGCACCACAACAATGGAAATGTTTCACACTTGCTTTGTCCAGTAGGTCCTAACCACATGCAACTATAAAATGCCTGAAAAGTGGCTGATGAAATGGAGGAACTAAACTTTTAATTTAATTTAAAAAATCTAAACAGCGATATGTGGCTAGTGCTTGCTATATTGGACAGTGCAGTTCTAGAGAACAGAGTTTGTAGGAGTGATTGACAGAAGGTGAGGGTAGAGGATAAACTGTGTTCGCACTAAATACTGCAGAGGTTGAACAGAGTGGCAGTTTCAAAGGATGAACTGGGGTAATAGGAGACTAAAGCCATCTATAGTGAAAGTGAATGAAGGTAAAAATACCAACAGAAAAAAATGCAAAAATATCTAAGATATTTAAAGCAGATTTTATAAATATGTGTTTTCTATTTATCTGAAATTCTTTATTTGCTTTTCAACTTAAAATGTAACTAGCTAAGTTTATCCTGAGTAATTTCACAAATTACAAATTTGAAACTTCCATGTACCTCTGCTCCCAGAGAAATTTTAATGATATGTCATAATTAGTGAAACTAAAAAAATGGTATTTTATTTTAGAGTCTTTCCAGATATCACTGAAGCTTGGCTAGAACAAATATATGTAGGCACAGGATAATACCATATCTATCTGTGGTGAATGAAATGAATTTTACATGTTTCACTGATGACTAAAAATATAAAGTCTGAATCATTTTGGCTTAGTGTGATCAAGATGTTAATGATTAACTTGTTTGTCATGGTAATTTAAAGACTTTATTTGAATCCTGTCTGATATCTTTGGCTTGATGCACATCTCTTTTCAATTTAAAGTGTGAAAGCTGACCTGCATCATTAATTATATTAGCTTTCTTAAAATTGTTTTTATCAAAATTAAGTATTATTTAGCAAACTAAGACTAAATATTTTCAAATACAAAAGAAACTACAAATATAAACAACTTGGGTAAATCTTAGTGAGATAATATGATAACCTGTTTATAAAGTTCAAAAGCAAGGCTCAAGATGTTGGTTACCCCTGGAGTACAAGGCAACGCAGGGAACACAGGAAGACCGCAGGGGAAATGAATATACAGATGGATATGTTCTTGTTAAAGCTTTCTTCTTCGGTGTAGTGGTGGCTTCATATATGTTCACTATGTGATAGGTGAATGGAAGGATGAATGAATGAGGGCAATCCATGAGCCAATAAGGGATGTGTTTATAACCCAAGTAACGTTCAGTCGCTCAGTCGTATCTGACTCTTTGCGACCCCAAAGACTGCAGCACGCCAGGCTTCCCTGTCCTTCACCAACTCCTGGAGCTTACTCAAACTCGTGTCCACTGAGTTGGTGATGCCATCCAAACATCTCTTCCTCTGTTGTCCCCTTCTCCTCCTGCCTTCAATCTTTCACAGCATTAGGGTCTTTTCTAGGGAGTCGGTTCTTTGCATCAGGTGGCCAAAGTATTGGAACTTCAGTTTCAGCATCAGTCCTTCCAATGAATTTCAGGACTAATTTCCTTTAGGATTGACTGCTTTGATCTCCTTGCTGTCCAAGGGACTCTCAGGAGTCTTCTCCAACACAACAGTTCAAAAGCATCAGTTCTTTGGTGCTCACCCTTCTTTATGGTCCAACTCTAACATCCATATATGACTACTGGAAAAACCAAAGCTTTGACTAAATTGACCTTTGTAGACAAAGTAATGTCTCCGCTTTTTAATATGCTGTCTAGGTTTGTCATAACTTTTCTTCCAAGAAGCAAACATCTTTTAATTTCGTGGCTACAGTCACCATCTGCAGTGATTTTGGAGCCCAAGAAAATAAAGTCTCTCACTGTTTCCATTGGTTCCCCATCTATTTGCCATGAGGTGATGGGACCGGATGCCATGATCTTAGTTTTCTGAATGTTGAGTTTTAAGCCAGCTTTTTTCACTCTCCTCTTTCACCTTCATCAAGAGGCTCTTTAGTTCCTCTTCACTTTCTGCCATAAGGGTGGTGTCATCTGCATATCTGAGGTTATTGATATTTTTCCTGGCAATCTTGATTCCAGCTTGTGCTTTATCCAGCCCTGCATTTCACATGATGTACTCTGTATAAGTTAAATAAGCAGGGTGACAATATGCAGCCTTGAGGCACTCCTTTCCCTATTTGGAACCAGTGCGTTGTTCCATGTCCAGTTCTAACTTGCTTCTTGACCTACATACAGGTTTCTTAGGAGGCAGGTGAAATGGTCTGGTATTTCTATCTCTTTAAGAATTTTCCACAGTTTGTTGTGATTCACACAAAGACTTTAGCATAGTCAATGAAGCAGTAGATGTTTTTCTGGAGTTCTCTTGCATTTTCTATGATCATTGGCAATTTGATCTCTTGTTCCTCTGTTACCAAATGTTATGATTAATCTTATTCAGGGAAGCTGAAATCCAGAGAGAAAAAAGACAAGCATAAGACATTTTATATTACACCTTAATATTAAAAAGAAATTATATCCCCCCCAAGGGCTTACCTGTTGGTTCAATGGTAAAGAATGCGCCTGCTAACACAGGAGATCCCAGTTCCATCCCCTGGTCCCGAAGGAACCCACATGCCTCAGAGCAACTAAGCTTGTGCAATTACAACTACTGAGCCAGTGCTCTAGAGCCTGTGAACTGCAATGACTGGGCCCGCTTGCCGCAACTCCGGAGGCTGTGCACCCTCGAACCCGTTCTGTGTAACAGGAGAAGCCACGCAAAGAGAAGCCTGCACACCACAGCTCGAGAGAAGCCCCTGCTAGCCACAACCACAGAAAGCTTGGCAAAGCAACAGAGCCCCAGCGCAGACAAAAATAAATACATACATTTAAAAAATAATTAAAAAAATGATAGCCCCCAAAGTCAAAGAAATTCTGTCCCCATGATAATTTTTTTCTAATGATGGTAGTAAAATGAAAAATTATTTGGAATTATGTCTTACATGAATGCCACTTTGCAGCCCTTCCTTAAATTGCTAGCATTTGGATGATAAGTGATTATAAAATGGAAAGAATTGTCAAGGTAATTAAACTTTCAATAATCACCTTGAAGTATATTTTTATTATGAAGTCTGGGATTCCAGCCTCTTAATGTTATATATGACTAAAATATACAGGAAAGTAAACTTATGACAAATACTTCCTTATGGTAAAGGCAGAAGAGACTCATTTCTGGAAATATGTTAGGGAGGATAATCATGGCCTCCCTCCTGCAAACTCTTTTAAGAGTTGTTCGGATCATAGTCCTATATATTTCCTCTCTTTCTCTTTCCCTCCCTCTCTCTGTGCCCTGCCCTGCCATGCCCCCTTCCCCACAGCTAACTGAGCCTGCAGTGGCTGAGCTGAGCCAAACAAAATATCATGAGAGGCTGTGAACTAAAACTCAGCAACAGATGGAACTTTTAGCTGAATTATATCAATGTAAAACAGTAAAGGTCTTCAGCTTTCTACATAGGAGTACGCTAAGGAGAACAGAGCTGTCCTAATTTTTGTCCCAACTGGTCCATTTTTCTTGGACTCCACATAAGCGTTGTTTCTTTACAGTAAAATCTCTTTCACTTGAACTAATGTGAGTAAATTCCTGAACTTTAAATACCAAATATAACCTGATTTAGAAATAGCAATTGGACTTCATGAAATCTTAACCATGATCCACGAAACTAGCTTGACTGAGTCAATTTTGTCATTTAGTCCTGAAGTCATGCCTGATTCTTTGCAACTCCATAGACTATAGCCTGCCGGCCTCTTCTGTACATGGAATTTTCCAGGCAAGGATACTGGAGTGGGTTGCCATTTCCTCCTCTGGGGATCTTCCCCAGACAAGGGATTGAACCTGTGCCTCTGCGTTGGCAGGCAGATTCTTTACTACTGAGCCACCAAAGCCTAGACTGGGTCAAATAGTGCCCTCCAAATTAATGTCTACTTGGAACCTCAGGTCATGACCTTATTTGGAAGTAGGGATTTTGCAGGTGTAATTAGTTCAGAGGAAGTCATACTGGATTAGGGTGGGCCCTAAGTCCAATGGCTGGTGTTATAAAAAAGACAGACATCGAACAAGGCCAGGGGATTAAAGAGGCAGAGATTGGAATCAGGCAGCTGCAAGCCAAGGAATGCCAAGGATTTCCAGCAAACATCGGAACTAAGGAAAGAGGCAAGGGAAGATTCTTCCCTTGAGCCTTGAGAAGGAGTATCACCCTACTGACACCCTACTGACACCTACTGACACCTTCGGCCTCCAGAACAAGAGGAGAATGAATCTCTGTAGTTGTAAGCCACTGCACTGATGATACTTCGTCACAACAGCCTTAGGAAATTCATACATCAGCCATATGTAAAATCTGTCCTAAAGTGGATTAGTAGCTATAAAGAAGTAAAAGCATTTTACCTTCTGTAAGACAAATTTCATCACTCTCATTTTTGGACCTAACATTTGCTTATTTTTGAAAGAGAAAATTTGTAGAACATTTATATATAAATGTTATATAGATAGTTGTTTATATATAATTGTTCTATATATGTTGTTCCCTTGCTAAGTCATGTCCAATTTTTTGCAACCCCATGGGTTGCAACCCCTGTCCTTCACTTTTTCCAGGAGTTTGCTCAGATTCATGTCCATTGAGTCAGTGATACTATCTAATCATTCATGTCGCCCCCCCACTCTCCTCCTGCCCTCAATCTTTCCCAGCATCAGGGTCTTTTCCAGTGAGTTGACTCTTCGCATCAGGTGGCCAAATTATTGAAGCTTCAGCTTCAGCATCAGTCCTTCCAATGAGTATTCAGGGTTGATTTCCTTCAGAGTTGACTGGTTTGATCTCTTTGCTATCCAAGGGACTCTCAGGCGTCTCCTCCACCACCACAGTTCAAAGGCATCAATTCTTTGGCACTCTGCCTTTTTTAAGGTCCAACTCTCACATCCATACATGCCTACTGGAAAAAGCATAGCTTTGACTATATGGACATTTGTCAGCAACGTGATGTTTTTGTTTTTTAAAAGTGATGTCAGCGTTTTTTACGCATGTATACAGAATCTAGAAAAATGGTTCTGAAGAAACCATTTGCAGGGCAGCAATGGAGAAACAGACATAGAGAATAGACTTATGGACATGGGGAGAGGGGAGGAGAGGGTGAGCTGTATGGAGAGAGTAACACAGAAACTTACATTACCGTGTGTAAAATAGAGAGCCAGTGAGAATTTGCAGTATGTCTCAGGAAACCCAAACAGGGGCTCTGTATTAACTTCGAGGGGTGGGATGGGGAGGGAGATGGGAAGCAGGTTCAAAAGGGAGGGGATGTATGTATACCTATGGCTGATTCATGTTGAAGTTTGACAGAAAACAACAAAATTCTGTAAAGCAATTATCCTTCAGTTAAAAAATAAATTAAAAAAAAGTGATGTCAGTGTTTTTTAATACACTGTCTAGGTTTGTCATAGTTTTTCTTCCAAGGAGCGAGCGTCTTTTAATTTCATGGCTGCAGTCCCCGTCTACAGTGATTTTGGAGCCCAAGAATATAAAATCTGTCACTGTTTCCACTCCCCATCTATTTTCCATGAAGAGATGGGACTGGATATCATGATCTTAATTTTTTGAATGTTGAGTTTTATGCCAACTTTTTCACTCTCCTCTTTCATCTTCATCAAGAGGCTCTTTAGTTCCTCTTCACTTCTGCGATTAGCGTGGTACATCTGCATATCTGAGGTTGTTCATATTTCTCCCGACAATTTTGATACCGGCTTGTGACTCATCCAGCCCAGCATTTTGCGTGATGTACTCTGCATATAAGTTAAACAAGCAGGGTGACAGTATATAGCCTTGTCGTACTCCTTTCCCAATTTTGAAACAGTTGTTCCATGTGAGGTTCTAACTGTTGCTTCTTGACCTGTATACAGGTTTCTCAGGAGACAGGTAAGGTGGTCTGCTATTCCTATCTCTTTAAGATTTTTCCACAGTTTGTTGTGATCCACGCAGTGGAAAAACTTTAGCTTAGTCAATGAAGCAAAAGTAGATGTTTTTCCGAAATTTTCTTGCTTTCTCTATGATCCAGCGGATGTTGGCAATTTGATCTCTGGTTCCTCTGCCTTTTCTAAATGCCACTTGTACACCTGGAAGTTCTCGGTTCACGTACTGCTGAAGCCTAGCTTGAAGGATTTTGAGCATAAGCGTACTATCATGGGAAATGAACACAGTTGAACAGTAGTTTGAACATTCTTTGGCACTGCGCTTCTTTGGAACTGGAATGAAAACTGATCTTTTCCAGTCTTGTGGTCACTGCTGAGTTTCCCAAGTCTATATGTGTGTATATATATATATATATATAACATATATATAAATGTAAAATATATATATAAATGTAGAGCATTTATATAAATGTTCTATGTCTTATACATGTAAATGTAGAACATTTGTAGAACATTTATAAAGGCATAAGTGCATTTTTTCTCAATTATATTAAGTTTATGAGCCTCAATTTACCTGTGGAATCTGCATTTTCATTATCCCATTTTCTCACATTCTTAGGAAATAATAATATGCTAGCAAATATTTAAGTAATTATACAACTAAGATGGAGAAACTGCAGAAATGGAACTTTTGCTTGGCAGACAGCTCCACCAAGCTTTGGCTCAAAGTATTCGTTGGCTAACACGGAAATGTACAAAATTGAAATTTTAAAAGGAGTTCAGGAATGAGAATATATAATGTACTAAATGAAGTTATACAAAAGTGAATGGACGAAAGTTAATGCCGGGTTGTTTAATAATCAATTGGTTCTTTTCATTATGTTCACTTTATTAACTAAGAATTTTCATCAATGCAGTATTTTCTGACTTAAACCATCAAATGTCATTACTATAATAATTGGCAGATTGTAAGAATAAGTAACTGAACATCAAATTTCTAGTTTAACTGGAACTGTAACCACATCAGAACTGGTAGCCAGCACTATTTTACTTGTCCAAGGAATGTGTCAAGAATTTGCGTAACTTTTGCCTTCTGAATTTTTCCAAGTAGTTCCAGAAACTGAACAGTTTTTGGAATGTGGACTACCTAGATAAATACTGTTTTGGAAAAACTCTTCAGAGTTCAATTATGCATAGACTTGTCCAGAGATTAAATTAAACAGTGAATCTGTAGAAAATTTAATAAGAGCTGTTTTACCTTCTAATAATACAGGTTTATTATGATTTTCAGGAGATAGGAAGTTTCTTGTTAATTGAATTTTTTGACAAATTGAAACTTAATCAGAAAATTCCTTTCCATTCAATTAACTATATTACTAGAATACAACAGTTTAATTTTCATTCTTTAGGAAGAACAGGATACTGAACATAATGGAAAATATTTGGTGTTTGAACATAACCGCTAGTGCTTCAGTGTTGAAAATGTGAAAAACACTTGAATTTACAAAATGTGGGTGTAGAATCAGAGACTGATTGAACCAAACGTGTGTGATAAAATCCACACCTAATCAGATAAAGTACCTGAACTGCTTGTCACAGTACCCAGCACATGGTGTACTGAGACTAGAGTTTTCCATGAAAGTTAATTTCATCTCTGTATGTATTGAGGTTTTTATTTGACTTTGCTTTGAATATAACAGGGGAGGCCAGTTAGGAACCTCTGTCAAATTGGATTTTGCTACCTTGATCCACTTAGCGCTTACTGTGTGCCGTTCTAATACTAAATGTTGAGGAGGCAGAGGTGGATAAGATACAGTCCCCAACTTCAACAGGCAATTTGAAGTTTCCCTGTGTTATTATTATGTTATTACTATATTTGCATGCTTTTGTGCTATCTTAACTTACTAATTTGGAAAGCAGAAGTCTGGACAAAAGACAGAATGAAACTGGGGAGATGGTGGGGAGTGAAGAATTTTCTTAGGTATAAGCAAGGAGAAAACATTAACCATTATTGTCTCCTGTTAATGGGATTATGGGATATGGCTTTCTCTTTCTTCATATTTTCACATGCTTGTCAAAATTTCTGAAAGTATGTTCAGAAAAAAAAAAATAGTTTCCGAATGCTTAAGACTGGAATGAATTTATTTTTAAAACATGACAGATAAAATCCGCACCTAATGAGATAAAGTACCTGACGTGCTTAGCACAGTACCTGGCACATGGTGTATGCTTAATAAATGTTAGCTACTACTGTTAATATTATTATCATTATTGCTGTAAGTTAGTTCACTTGGTTGCAAGGAATGAAAGAAATTAACTGAAGCTAGCTTAAGTAAGAACTAGAGAGAGAGGCAGACAGACAGACAGAGAAACAGGGTGGTATCCCAAGGAACCCAAGAGCAAAATTACAGCTAGGCTTCAAGAAAGAAATGGAAGTAAGAACTGAGGAGCTATCAGGATGCTATCTACTTTCCTCTGATATCTGCTTCATTCTCTGCTCTTTGAAGAGGGTGCTTTCTTCGCTTTTTAGTTCACATGACTTGCAGAAGAGAACCATCCATCTTCTTTACAACTCCTTCATCTTAGATCAGCCCAGACTAAACTAGCAGCTCTTGGTTCAAATTGCAAAAGCTAAGGACAATACATTTAATTCTTTTTTCTTTTCCCTGTAGCCCTTATCATCCAGCATACTAAATAATTCATTACTTATTATGTTTATTGTTTATGCTTTGTCTCTCCAGGTGCCCATAACTGGTCTTATCAGCTGGGGCCAGGTGGGCAGGGTCATGTCTAAGACATACGTCTAGATGAGCCACCACTAATGGATTGGGAGACCAACAGCAATTTCCAGAGAAAGGAAAGATTATTGAAAGGAAAGGAAAGGAAAGATCTCCTCCAAAGGTTTATCTTGTTGAAAGTAGTACCAAAGCAGAGTTCTTTATATTTATACACTTCTCTCTCCACACAAACGCAAAGTTCCCAAAGTATCCGCCAACTTGTTGGAAAAAAAAACTCTCCATTAGCATCAGAACTAATTATTTAAATGTAATTTTCAAAAGTTTGAATTTTAATCTTAAAAATCAAATACATTCACATTTTAATAAATAACATTTGATATATAGTAATAAGTTCAAATTTTACAACACAGTATCTTTTTTCATATAATAAAACAGAAAACAGTATTTATTATCTTCTAGATACTTCATTTCTGTACTCTATCTGCACCTCGGATTCTCTCACTGTTAGTGTGACAGGATAGACATCCTTTTCCGCCCTGTATGCTGTTCCCTTCTTGGGGCAGAGCACACACCATGGGGAACAGAAGGAGCATTTGGCAGTGTTACTGAATGCAGAGGAAGAGACAGAGACCCCCTCGGAATATTAACACATGAGGGAGTTCAGTTTTTGCAATGTGAAGTCTGATTGTATGTACTCCACTGATAGGATTTGACACAGCCCAGGTCTCATCTAAAGGGGAACAGCCTGTGCCAGAGGTAGAGAAGAAGACAGAAGATCATGGGGAAAGGGTGCAAGTGTCATGAGAGGTTATGAAAAGAAAGGGTGGGGCTAAATGGGAGGATTGGGCTTCCCAGGTGGTGCTGGTGGTAAAGAGCCTGCCTGCCAAAGAAGTAGACATAAGAGACACTGGTTCAATCCTGGGATTGGGAAGATCACCTCTCCCTGGAGGAGGAGGAAATGCTGGAGGAAATAGCCCAGTATTCTTGCCTGGAGAATCCCATGGACAGAGGAGCCTGGCAAGCTACAGTCCATGGGGTCACAGAGTCAGACACGGAAGTGACTTAGCACACAATGGGGAGGATGTTTCTTCTTTATTGATACAGTGGTTCCGTGGATTTAGATGGGAGAATCCCTGTCCACTCAGCGCTGGAGAGGCTGACGTGAAAAGAGTGCGTGCTCAGTCTTGAGAGATTCTTTGAGACCCCATGGACTGTAGCCTCCCAGGCTCCTCTGTCCATGGGATTTCCCAGGCAGGAATACTGGAATGGGTTGCTATTTCCTCCTCTAGGGGATCTTCCTGACCCATGTCTAGGGATCCAACCCATGTCTCCTGAGTCTCCTGCACTTGCAGGAAGATTCTTTTATTACCACTGGGCCACTTAGGAAGCCCTAGTGAAAGGAGTTAGAGGGACCCTTCCCAAACCCTTACTCTGTTGTGAGTCTGGGGAGATGACACTAACTTGAAGCAAGGCGCTGTTATGTACATTCTGCTAGATTACAGGCCATGTGAGGGCAGGAATCTGTGTCCACATTGTTCATGATGTAGCTCAAATGCCTAGAACAGTGCCGGGCATCTGACGGCACTCAATAAATACTTGTCCAATTGATTTAAAAAATTCTGAATTATGTGTCTATGCCTGACTGGCTGACAGTACAGATATTTAATCTTGGGCTATACCGCTGCTGTCTTCCCTAGGCATGGTTCCGCTGTTTGACTAGAAGTGAGCCCATACATTTGTCAAGTGATGTGCAGAAATAGAGGAGCAGAAGGAGACACTTTACAGGACACAACAAAGTCTTAAACTTTTCACACTGTTGTATCTGACACCATTCCAGACATAGGAGAAATTAAGATCAACAATGTGGCAGAATTAGATGTTTACAATATTATTTCAAAAAAAAATTTAAATACAGAATCAGTTGCTCTCTTCTTTCCTTTTCCCAGTATTTATCCAGTCATATCAACTCTGAAATGGATTGTCTCGACATAAGACCCAGGAGAAATGGGAGAGTGTTACAAATTGCCAAAAAAAAAAAAAGTTTTTATAAAAGTGTCATTGCTTCGGTGATGCATCACAATATAAAATATATGTAAATAAATAGCTTCTTTGGTTTCCCTGGTGACTTAGTTATAAAGAATCCACCTGCCAATGTAGGAGACATGGGTTCCATCCTGGATCCGGGAAGATCCCACGTGTCACATAACAGTTAAGCCCGTGAACCATAAGTATTGAAGCCTGAGAACCCCTTAGAGCCTGTGCTCCTCCATAAGAGAAGCCACAGAAATGAGAAGCCTTCCCATCACAACTAGAGTAGCCCTGGCTCGCCACCACTAGAGAAAAGCCCATGCAGCAATAAAGATTCAGCACAGCCAAATATAAATAAATAAAATTATATAAAAATTATTTAAAAAATAGCTTCTTATTGTATTTGGATGTGAAACTGCATAGGCAGAATTAAAGGTATTTTATTGGCTGATTCATGTCAATGTATGGCAAAAACCATACTTTACAATATTGTAAAGTAATTAGCCTCCAACAAATAAAAATAAATGAAAAAAAAACTCATAAAAAATAAATATAAATAAAGGTATTTTATTATTCGGTTGACTGACCTGTTTTAATATTTGAGGCCATTGCTCTAAATTTTAAAATTTTGAGTTCTGGACTGAAGTTTTGGAAAGTTTTCTAACAAAATTTCCTTGGCTCAATGACTTGCAAGGTTATTTCAGTGAAATAGACACTTTAGTACTTATTCATGATGCACCCCTCAACTGACTCCCACAAAGGGATGAGACATGGTGCTCATGGCTGGACAATAATCACCTCTTACTGTAACCACCAAGAGCTTTGTTACTGAACCAAATATGTCAATCCTGGCTTTTCACTTAGCATAAATTTTCTCACCAGGAACTCCTTCTGCTTTCTGGCAAATAGGATTCTTTCAGCTCTTCCCATCAGGCTGCTAGGCATCTACAGACATAAATATAGTGGACAAAGCTTAGACTGAGGCTAAGCTAATACATTATTGTCATCATTTTACCTTTGTGTAGTTATTTATAGTTTTCACTCCCAATATCTTGTTTACTGCTGTCAATAACTCAGAAAGGTAGGTAGACATGGATTTACTATGAAACTCATGAAGTTTAAATTTCAGTACCCGCTGGGAAGGACCCTAGTGAAGTCACACAGTCATAAGAGTTTGTAAAATTTGCAGTTTTTAACCACAATAGATCTAGATGATTGCCTCTATCCACTGTGACTACCCTTCCATACCACTTTTCTGAGAGACACTGGAGTGTCCTTAGGCATTCTGGGGGATCTGGCTGAGGGGAAGTTGGATTTGGTACATTTAATTTGGATTTAGCAATGGGGAATTCCCTGGAGGTTCAGTGGTTAGGACTCTGTGATTTCATTGTGGAGGGCCTGGGTTCCATCCCCGAATGGGGAACTAAGATCCCACAAGTTGCATGACGCAGGAAGAAACAAAACAAAATGAAGACAAAGCCAGACAAACCAAACCAACCAACCAAACAAAAAAAAGTCATTTGGGTTTAGCAAAATACGTTTATGTGGTTTGCAATCACTTTTATGTACAGTTAGCTTATTGCCAATTGTCTCAGTGTAGGAATGGCTTCCTGGAACTCTCCCTCTGTAAACTGTTGATGAATGTTGACAATGCAAAGTTTTAAAGGTTTGTCACTGAACAAGGAATCTTCAGATGCTTTGTGATCTTGCATTACATACATGAAAGAAACCTGATGGGTGCTTCAGGAATTTGACAACAATCGTAAAAGTTTATATGACATTGCTAAAACCCATTGTGGAGCTGAAATAAACTTTTTAAAAGCTAACAGGAAGTAACAGCTAACTTTTTAAAACAACAGGAAGGAACTTTCCTGGAAGTCCAGTGGTTAAGACTCTGCACCTCCATTGCAGGGGGGCACAGGATCCACCCCTGGCTGGGGAACTAGGATCCCATGTGCTGTGCAGCCAAAAAGTAAATGAAAAAATAACAAAACAACTGGCAATAGGAAAAAAAATTGCATAGCCAGATTGCTGTTGTTCAGTCGCCCATCGTGTCTGACTGTTTGTGACCCCATGGACTGTTGCACTCCAGGCCTCCCTGTCCCCCACCATCTCCCGAGTTTGTCTAAGTTCACGTTCATTGCATTTGTGATGCTGTCCAGCCATCTCATCCTCTGATGCCCTCTTCTCCTTCTGCCCTCAATCTTTCCCAGCATCAGGGACTTTTCCAATGAGTCAGCTGTTCACATCAGATGACCAAAATACTGGAGTTACTCCAATTTTAGGATGATATCTGTGCCTTGATTTATTTTTTAAATTGAATTATAATTGATTTTCAATATACTAGTTTCAGATTTACATCATAATGATTCAGTATTTTTACAGATTATACTCCACTTAAAGTTACTACAAGGTAATGACTATAATTCTCTGTTAGACAATATATCCTTGTTGTTTATCTATTTTATATATAGAATTAAATAGTTTGTGTCTCTCATTCCCATACCCCGATCTTGCCCCTCTTCCTTGGCCCCCTCACTGGTGATCAGTAGTTTGTTTTCTATGTATGTTTTGCTAAGTACATTTGTTTATTTTTTTAGACTCCACATAAGCGACATTATACAATATTTGTCTTTCTCTGACTAATTTCACTAAGAATAATATTCTCAAGGCCCATCTACATTGCTGAAAATAACAGAATTTCAGTCTTTTTCATGGCTAACATTCCATTATATATATATATATATATATATATATATATATATATATAAACCTCATCTTTCTTTTTTATCCATTTGTTAATGCATACTTGGGTTGCTTCCATATCTTGGTTATCATGTTAAATAAATAGTACTGCTATGAACACTGGGGTCTGTGTATCTTTTCAAATTAATGTTTTCATTTTTTCCCACACATTTTGGAGTGAAATTGCTGGATCATATGCTGGTTCCATTTTAGTTTTCTGAGGAACCTCCATACTGTTTTCCACAGTGGCTATATCAATTCACATTCCCACCAACAGTGTACACGCGTTCCCTTTTCTCCACACTCTCGCCAACTTTTGTTATTTGTAAGCTTTTTGATGACAGCAACTCTGAAGGTATGAGGTGATATCGTGTTGTTTTGATTTGCATTTCTTTAATAATTAGCAGTGTTGAGCTGCTTCTCATGTGCCTGTTAGCTATCTGTATGTCTTCCTTGAAAAAAGGTCTATTCAAAACTTCTGCCCATTTTTTTTTTTATTGGATTGTTTCTTTTTGATTTTCAGCTGTATGAGCTGTTTATATACTTTGGATATTAACCCCTTGTTGGTTATATCATTTGCAAATATTTTCTCCCATTCCCATAGGTTGTCTTTTCATTTTGTTGATGATTTCCTCTGCTGTGCAAAAGCCTTTAATTAGGTGCTGTTTGTTTATTTTTACTTTTATTTCTTTTGCCTTAAGAGACAGATCCAAAAAAAATATTGCTCCAATTTATGTCAAAGAGAGTTCTGCCTATGTTTTCCTCTAGGAGTTCTATGGCTTCAGATTTTACATTTAGGTCTTTAATCCATTTTGGGTTTATACCATCTTTTGTTTATGGTGTGAGTAAATGTTCTAATCTCATTCTTTTACACGTAGCTGTCCAGTTTTCCCAGCACTACTTATTGAAGTGATTGTCTTTTCTCCACTGTATATTCTTGCTTCCTTTGTTATAGATTAACTGACCGTGTGTCTGTGACTTTAAACTGAAGAACAGCACTGTATAAACTTGACAGTGTGAAGAATATCAGTCTTCAGTGAATTTTTATTTCTGTTTGTAAATACAACAGTATTTTTAAAAAATTACTGTTTACTGAATCAGTTTATCAAATGGGCTAAGCTCAGTGATGTACAGCAGATAATAGTTTTATTTTTCTCTAATCACTCCTTGCCAGCAGGCTGTGATACTTCACCCTTCCCCACCTCTGGGCAGTGTCTCAGGCCTGTCCTGCAGATTTTTGAAACTTAATTGTTCATTTATTTTTGGCTGTGCTGGGTCTGCTTTGCTGTGCATAATGGCTTTCTCTCGTTGGGGTTAGCAGGGGCTGCTCTCTAGTGGTGTGAGGGCTTCTCATTGCAGCGGCTTCTCTTGCAGACCGCAGGGTCTAGAGTGTGTGGCCTTCAGTAATTGCAGCCTGGCCTCAGCCATCATGGCACACGGGCTTAGTTGCCCTGCAGCAACCAGTGCCCCTGTATTGGCAGGTGGACTCTTAACCTCTGGACCATCAGGGGAGTCCAAAAAGACAGTATTTCGAATCATTTCTCTCTCTCTCTCTCTTTTTTTTTTTTTTTTGCTGAATAGAGAAGTATCTTTCTTGTAGGAATTTTCTCCCCAGAAAGTATATTTATGGCCTTGAGTATTTTACAGTCTTTTTGTTTCAGCTATACATCTTCTTTATTTTCCACTTTTTTTTAGTTCAAAGTCAACACTCCATCCCAGCCTTCTAGATAATTCATTCTTTTCATACATTTAACTGTACTTACTATCCCATCATCTTCTCTAACCGTTCTCTCGATTTTTCTCAAACGAGTCTTTCTGGGCTACCCACCGGCAGGGATTTTCTTTTCAGCCTTTCCTTGTTAGCCTCTACACACTTGACACTGTACAGTAATTGATAAAGATAGATTCTTTCTTTGGTAATACTGTGAACTGATAACTGGAAAAATCCTCCTATAAAACATGTAGAAGTGCTGGATAAAATAAAACAGACATTCTTTTAAGTAAAGATCTATGGTTTAATGGCCATAAATTCCTCTTATCCCAGTATGCTCTTTCCTTTGCAGTGAGATTTTGTTGCTGTTTATACAAGAGATGATCTTATCCCTCACCCTTTATACCTAGACTGCTCTTGTCTTCTGACACCAACTGGTGTTCTTCAATACAGTTCAATTCTAATGCTAATTATTTGGCATTATGGTCATAAAGTCGCGATATCCAAAAGACTACTCTTGGCTTTAGATACCAGCTGCAAGTGGGGTCCTCCAGCCATCTGCATTTCTGACCAACTAGTTACAGATATGAAGGGTTCCCATGAACTCTCAGATTCAGTAATTCATTAGTACGACTCTTAAATTTGAGAAAGCTCTATACTTGTCATGACAGTTTGTTAGGAAGGATACAATTTAGAACCAGCCAAATGAAGAGACACAGAAGACGTAGTCTGGGAGGGATCTGAACACAACACTTTCATAACTTCTCCTTTTGTAGAATCAGGGTGTCTCGCTCTCTTGGCACATCAGTGTATTCACCAACCAGGAAGCTCAACTGGGGTTTGATGTCTAGAATCTTCACCGTGGTTTCTTTATGTGAGCATGATTGACTGAATCATTAGCCTTGTGCTTAAACTCAATGTTCAGCCCCTCTCTCCTTTCTGGAGATTGCACTGGCTCAAAGCTCCAACTTCTTAATCATATACTTGGGTCTTTTTCATGACTAGTCTCATCCTGAGTCATTTTATCTCATAGTAAAGACTAAGATGGTCTATGCTACGAGAAAAAAGATAAGACCAACATGGGGCTTCCCAGGTGGCTCCGTGGTAAAGAATCTGCCTGCCAAAACAGGAGATGCAGGTTTGATCCCTGGGTTGGGAAGATTCCCTGGAGTAGGAAATGGCAACCCAGTCCAGTATTCTTGCCTGAGAAATCCCATGAACAGAGGAGCATGGTGGGCTACAGTCCACAGGGTTGGACACAACTGAGCACACACACATACCAGTTTTTTCATAGATTAAGATGGTATCCAAGGAAGTCACAAATAACAAAAACATTAGTACTTAGGAAGTACCAAGGATTTACAGCCTCTCTCCTAGGAACCAGGGACAAAGACTGGTCAAATCCTATATTATACAATGCCATGTAACCAATAGGATATAGTGAAAACATATTACACAACTTCCAAGGTTAGGTCTTAAATCTTATAATACTTTTTGTACTTTTTAAACACTGCTCTAAGACTGCCATGTAAGAAAATTGATCTAACCTAGTGGAGAATGAGAAGCTGAGAAGTAGGACTTCCCTGGCAGTCCAGTGGTTAAAAATCCACCTGCCAATTCAGGAGGTACAGTTTCGATCTTTGGTCCAGGAAGATCCCATGCCATGGGGTAACTAAGCCTGTTCATCACAACTAGAGCCCTGTACTGCAACTACTGAAGTTCGAAAGCCGAGAGTGCGTGCTCTGCAATAAGAGAAGCCACCGCAATGGGAAGCCCAAGCACCACAACTAGAGAATAGCCCCTGGTCGCCACAACTAGGGAAAGCCTGTGTGCAGCAACAAGGACTCAGTGCAGCCAGAAAGGGGGAAAAAAAAAAAAAACCCTGAAATGCACAAACCAGTAGCCAGCACTGACTTGTTTTTTTTTTTTGTTTTTTTTTTTTACCACTGTGTTAGCATTTATTTATTTTTTTTGTCATACATTGATATGAATCAGCCATAGATTTACACGTATTCCCCATCCCAATCCCCCCTCCCACCTCCCTCTCCACCCGATTCCTCTGGGTCTTCCCAGTGCACCAGGCCGAGCACTTGTCTCATGCATCCCACCTGGGCTGGTGATCTGTTTCACCATAGATAGTATACATGCTGTTCTTTTGAAATATCCCACCCTCACATTCTCCCACAGAGTTCAAAAGTCTGTTCTGTATTTCTGTGTCTCTTTTTCTGTTTTGCATATAGGGTTATCGTTACCATCTTTCTAAATTCCATATATATGTGTTAGTATGCTGTAATGTTCTTTATCTTTCTGGCTTACTTCACTCTGTATAAGGGGCTCCAGTTTCATCCATCTCATTAGAACTGATTCAAATGAATTCTTTTAACGGCTGAGTAATATTCCATGGTGTATATGTACCACAGCTTCCTTATCCATTCATCTGCTGATGGGCATCTAGGTTGCTTCCATGTCCTGGCTATTATAAACAGTGCTGCGATGAACATGGGGGTGCACGTGTCTCTTTCAGATCTGGTTTCCTCAGTGTGTATGCCCAGAAGTGGGATTGCTGGGTCATATGGCAGTTCTATTTCCAGTTTTTTAAGAAATCTCCACACTGTTCTCCATAGCGGCTGTACTAGTTTGCATTCCCACCAACAGTGTAAGAGGGTTCCCTTTTCTCCACACCCTCTCCAGCATTTATTGCTTGTAGACTTTTGGATAGCAGCCATCCTGACTGGCGTGTAATGGTACCTCATTGTGGTTTTGATTTGCATTTCTCTAATAATGAGTGATGTTGAGCATCTTTTCATGTGTTTGTTAGCCATCTGTATGTCTTCTTTGGAGAAACGTCTGTTTAGTTCTTTGGCCCATTTTTTGATTGGGTCATTTATTTTTCTGGAATTGAGCTGCAGGAGTTGCTTGTATATTTTTGAGATTAATCCTTTGTCTGTTGCTTCATTTGCTATTATTTTCTCCCAATCTGAGGGCTGTCTTTTCACCTTACTTATAGTTTCCTTTGTAGTGCAAAAGCTTTTAAGTTTCATTAGGTCCCATTTGTTTAGTTTTGCTTTTATTTCCAATATTCTGGGAGGTGGGTCATAGAGGATCTTGCTGTGATTTATGTCGGAGAGTGTTTTGCCTATGTTCTCCTCTAGGAGTTTTATAGTTTCTGGTCTTACATTTAGATCTTTAATCCATTTTGAGTTTATTTTTGTGTATGGTGTTAGAAAGTGTTCTAGTTTCATTCTTTTACAAGTGGTTGACCAGTTATCCCAGCACCACTTGTTAAAGAGGTTGTCTTTTTTCCATTGTATATCCCTGCCTCCTTTGTCAAAGATAAGGTGTCCATAGGTTCGTGGATTTATCTCTGGGCTTTCTATTCTGTTCCATTGATCTATATTTCTGTCTTTGTGCCAGTACCATACTGTCTTGATGACTGTGGCTTTGTAGTAGAGTCTGAAGTCAGGCAGGTTGATTCCTCCGATTCCATTCTTCTTTCTCAAGATTACTTTGGCTATTCGAGGTTTTTTGTATTTCCATACAAATTGTGAAATTCTTTGGTCTAGTTCTGTGAAAAATACCGTTGGTAACTTGATAGGGATTGCATTGAATCTATAGATTGCTTTGGGTAGAATAGCCATTTTGACAATATTGATTCGTCCAATCCATGAACACGGTATGTTTCTCCATCTGTTTGTGTCCTCTTTGATTTCTTTCATCAGTGTTTTATAGTTTCTATGTATAGTTTTCTATGTATAGGTCTTTTGTTTCTTTAGGTAGATATTCTCCTAAGTATTTTATTCTTTTTGTTGCAATGGTGAATGGTATTGTTTCCTTAATTTCTCTTTCTGTTTTTTTCATTGTTAGTATATAGGAATGCAAGGGATTTCTGTGTGTTAATTTTATATCCTGCAACTTTACTATATTCATTGATTAGCTCTAGTAATTTTCTGGTAGAGTCTTTAGGGTTTTCTATGTAGAGGATCATGTCATCTGCAAACAGTGAGGGTTTCACTTCTTCTTTTCCTATCTGGATTCCTTTTACTTCTTTTTCTGCTCTGATTGCTGTGACCAAAACTTCCAACACTATGTTGAATAGTAGTGGGAGAGTGGGCACCC